>NW_026057585.1:100767137-100854934 GCF_023721935.1 Panthera uncia
ATCCATCCATCCATCCATCCATCCTTCCATTATCCATCCATCCATCCTATCTATTCTCCATCCACCATCCATTCATCTGTCCATCCAGCCATCATCTGCCCATCCATCAATCTGTCTGTCCATCCATCATCTAGCCATCCATCCATCCTACCCACTCTCCATCCACGCTCCATCCGTCCATCCACCATCCACCATCTATTCATCCATCCATCCTACCCATTCTCCATCCATCCATCCATCCATCCATCCGCAATCCATCAGCTTGTCCATCCTTCATCCATCCATCTGCCTCCCCAACATAGATTTATTGAATATCTTCTCCGACCACAGTATGTGGTATCTAACTTTCTGGGACTTTTGCAGGTACAACTTTTGAGACTTTCTGCCTTGCCTTTGGCTCTGTCCTTATTTCTCTCTCCCTGTCTCTTTTTCCCACTCTGTCCCCATGTCTGTCTCACTGTCTTCTCTGAGTGCTTGCCCCTGTTTCTCTCTCTCTCTGGCTATCCCTCTCTTTCCCTGTTTTGTCCGTGTCTGTCCCTGACCCTCAGGTGCGTCTCTCTATCCTCTCCCTCCTTGTCTGTCTTTCCTCCTACCTGCCTGTGCTCTGGCTTTGCATGGGGTCCTGTCCCTGCTTGCCCTGGGTCCCTGTCCTCTCTTCTTTGATCTCTTCCTGTCCCCAGTCCCTTAGGGTAAAAGCTTCACCTCTTCCCCCTGCTTGCCTGCCCAGAGTGCTCAGAACTGACACTCTCTTTGATGAGATGCCAGTGAGGTGATGTCTGGGTTTTGGTAAAGGTCATAAATAAATTATCAATCCTCTCTTGGACAGGAGTACTGACCCCCTCCCCATTATCAGCAGAGGGCCTGTGGTGTGGGGGTGCTCCAAAGACTGATGGGAACCTTGGTCTTGGTGCCCTGTCCCTTGGCTAGCCTCAGAGTGGCCTTGGGAACCCCTGGCTTGGCAATGCCCAAACTGGAGACCCGCTCTCTGCCACCCGCTTTGGGGCCCCGGGCTCCGCCTGCTGTCACTGAGCACTCACTCTGTCTCACGACGTCTAAGTCTCCACCCCATGAGAATGGCACCGTGAGGCCCATCTAAGGATGAAGAAGTAGGTTCATCTGGAAAGGGATTGGGGGCAACCTGCCAGGAAGGGGTGGTAACTGGAAGCCTACACTCCCCTGGCCACCAGCTCTTGTCCCCTGCCTGGTGGTGGGTTGGGGATGGAGAACAGAAGGAGCCTCCTCCCCAAGACCCAGAGACGATGGTGGACGTTGAGCTGGGTCCCCATCGCTGGCAGATTTGCCTGCCTTTCTGGACCCTGGCAGTGGAGCTTTTGTCCCTGCACCCGGCTTGGACCCCCGAATCCTTCGACCATCCTCAGATCAGATGACCTAACTTTTCCCTCCATAATCTGATCACCTTGCATTTGCAAAGCTCCCCGGGGGGCTGCGTTCTTGCCCAGAGGAAGGGGCAGGAGCTGGGCAAAGCATAACCCGCTCGGGGGGGGGGGGGGGTGTGAGCGTGTGGACCAGCTCTGACCCTGTGGGACCCTGAGGGACCCTGTGGGACCTTCCAGACCAAGGGGTGATCTGAGTCACCTTGGTCCCAGGGTGAGGCCCGAGCTCAGCACAAAGACCTTGCTAAATAAATATGAGGAAAGTCTGAATTCTGGAGTGGGGGTGGGGGGTTGGGGGAGGCTCCGGTGCCCGGAGAGGGGCCGGGGTGAGGACCACGCATGGTGGTGGGAGCCACCCGTCTGAGTTCCTTCCTGGCTCTACCACCTGCTGGCTGTGAAGCTATGTGGGTTAGTCGTGAGATCTCTGAGCCTCAGTGTCCTCATCTGCAAACGGGGGTAATGATAGTACCATCTCTCAGGGTTCCTGTGTGGAGTAGACAAATTGGTTCAAATTAGCACATGTGACCTTCCTCAAGCCCAGTGCAGGTGGCACCAGGTGACACGTAGTTACTTGCACTGTTACGCCGGGTTACCCCCGAGAATGGCCCACCCAGCTTGGCTGGGCTGCAGCCTTAAAGGGCTCAGTGAGGGCAGCCTGGGGGGCACCGGAGCATGTGCCCAGGGAACTGGTGGGAGGGCTGCGGGTGAGCTTAGGAAAAAGCAGCAGACTTACCTCTCTTTGCCCCGCTGTCTCCACCCCGCTGCCTGTCTCCGTCTCTCTGTCTCTGGAGCAGCATCCCCCTCACACCCCCTCCCCTGCCCCCCAGCCTGCTCCCGACCTGGAAGCTCAGGAGGTAGCAGAGATAACAAGGCTAATGGGTCCTAATTATAGCCCAAGTTGGATCGATGGAGCCTCGGCCCTGGAGGGGCAGGGCTGGTGCGGGAGGGCATAGCCCGGCGGGGCCAAAGGGCTGTGGGGGCTGCCAGGAAGGGCCAGGAGCTGGCGGGGCACGGAGTCCTGGGGCTGGTCTTTCCTGGACCCTCACCCCAGGGCGAGTGGGATCCCCCCCGAGGAGGGTACAAGGCTGGGGGCTCGGGGAGCAGCAGACGGGCCCAGGAAAGGGTGCTTGGATATAACTCGGAGGGTCTGGCTTTCGGAAGCTCTCCTGATGTTGCAGAAGAAGGAGGGTGGGGAGATGAGGCTGGGGTGAGATCGGGGTGCTGGGGAGTCATGAGGTGTTGGCGGGGAACGTCACAGAGCTCAGCCCTGGGGTGTCCTCAGGGCTACCAGAATCTGTGCAGGGAGAGGAAGGGTCTGTCAGAGATGGGGGTGGGCAGGGCGGGGTCCTGATCCTGGTGCTCCAGCTCTGGAACCTTCCTGGAGGAGGGGTTTAATCAGGCAGATGGCCCTGGGCCGTGAGGTCTTCTGGGAGTGGAGGAGGGGCTCTGTCCATGGGCAGAGGGTCTGGGGCCCTGTCCTCTGAGGCTCATTCTGGGCGTGGATTAGGGCTGGAGTGTGGGGCATCCCCCGACCCCCTGCCCTCCGCCCCGGGCAGATAACCTCCCGCAGACACCTGTTCATCCCCTTGTCTGCTCTGCTGGCCACTTGGCCAGTCGGTGACTGTGTGCTGAGCTGGCCTCCCCGGGCTGGGGACCACCCTGCTGAGGGAACAGGGGACTCAGGGAGGTGGCAGGAGGGAGAGAGAGCCCCTCCCGATTGCATCAGCCTGAGCCTGTTACATAACTGGCGCTGGGCACTGCAAGGGTGCAGGGGTGGCTCTGCCCAGGCAGTCTCCCCGTGGCTCCAGAGGAGGTGGGGGCAGGTGGGGGTGGGCAGGTGTCGACGGACAGCTGTGTCACTACCTCCAGACCCCCCACTTCAGGACGCCTCTGGGGGTCCCCGTGCGCGTTTTCAAGCGGTCTGAAAAATCCCTGCCCCTCCCTTGCCAGGGCTAAGAGGAACAAAACGGGACAGGGTCAGCTTGTGCAGCCTTGCCTCAGCCTGGCTCCACTCAAGACCTGGCCCACATCAAACCCAGCCCTGGGCTGGCCCCCCTGCTGCTCTCCCCTGTGTGCCATGGCCCCGGCCAAAGGCCCGGCAGCTATGCCCCCCCTGTGCCAGCCAGGACCACTGAGCTGGCCCTCGGGGGCGGCTGGCACGGTGACCACGAGCAGCAGCTTGAGGTCCTGCCTGGAGTCTGCCTCTCTGCACGCCCGTGTTTGCCCAGCGGGATGGGAAGGGCTCTAGGACTCAGGCCTGCCCTGCTGCCTATCCCCGCGGACTCCAGGGGCCCCGGCCACCCCAGAGGGGGGCCTTGGGGCAGACGGGTGCCCAGACAGTGGTGCAACCCCCACTTGCCCCTGGTGGGGAGGTGGTGCGTGTGGGAATGGGTCCTGTAGGGCACTGGGGTGGGAGGGCGTCCGCTTGGCCACTGGAGTCACCAGTGCCCTCTAGCCGCACCCACACGACCCTGGGGACTCTGGGGGACTGGGGTCCCAGGCAGGGGGTGAAGGGAGACCTGTGTGGAGGACAGGAGGCCGGATGTGGGTGTGTCCTGGGTGTGCACACGCGTGTCTGAGCATCTGATGTCGAGCAGCTGCTGGGGTCAAACGCCACGCCAAGCGGTCCAGGCTTCCTGGGCCGGGTGGGTGCGAGCTCTGTTTCTATTAACTTATTTCAGTGGGGACACCCTATCATCTTTCCCGATGAGAGTCCCCTGGGCACCTTCCTCGGGGTCACGGGGTGGCAGACCCGCCCTGGCTGAGATCCCCTGTCGTGTGTCCCGCCCCAGCCCCCGCACGGCCAGAATCCCGGGGGGCTCTTCTCTTTGCTCCCCTGGGCACACTTGGCGGTAGGGGGGCGGGTAGGATAGCCTGACCGGGGGTGCTCAGGCCCCCGGGCTGGCATGCAGCACCCCTTTTGTGGACTCTGGACACTCCGTGGCTTCCTTCTGGATGTATCTCTACTCTGGGGGGTTCGTTTCTTGTCGCTGTTTGCTCCCAAGAGGACCCTCGCCACTGTCCCCTTCATGGCCCACGTCTGACTCTCCGTCCCCCCAACTGGGGACTCGGGGCTCGCCGCCCTTTTCTCACTGCTGATCTCCTGGGTGGGAGTGAGGCCCTGGGGCCACACGTCAAGCCCTCTCCTTTTTGGCAGGGGTGGGGATGGAGGGGTGGCATGAAGCTGGAAGCCAGCTGCTTCTTCAAAGATATCCCGCTGCGCACACACCTGTCCTGCTCCCCTCTTGGCCTTTTAAATTCACGAGGGAGGGAGGGAAGGAGGGAGGGAGGGAGGGAAGCGTGGCCGCTTGTGGAAAGCCCACGTGTGGCGGATGCAGCATCTCTCTGTGGAATTTCACGTCTTCCTGGGTGCCCAGCCGGAATGTGCTTGGCATCCTGCATGTGTGACTGGGGGTGTGTGCACCGCGTGGGGGTGCGCGTGCCGGTTCGGGCGGGAGACGCGATGTGGTCTTCGAGCCTCATCAAGGGAGGGTTCTGGCTTCCTCCTTGTTGGTCTCCCTCCCAACTCCGGACACTTGTTGTGTGGCTTCACGTGGTCCTGGGGTGATGTGACCCGTGCGTCCCCACCATCCAGCATTCACAAGCCGTCTCCTGGCCACACTGTGGGCCTCTGGAGGGCGCAGGTAGGCCCCGACCCCTCCCCGGGGCCAGCTGGAGGGGGTTTGTGATTCTCTGGGGCTGCTTCTGCCCTGGAGGGGGTCGTGTCAACGAGGACTCATGATTAATCACTCACTTGTGCTCAGAACACTGTTCTCTCCTATCGGGGCGGGGTTCTATCGGGGGGGGGGGTTCTTTACGGTCCCATTTTACAGTGAGGGGAGGAGAGGTCTGGAGAAGTGGGGACATGGGGCACAGCCTGCCTGAGGCCTGGGACTCCATGCACCAGGTGTGGGGTGGTGGCTCTGAGGTCTTGGGAGGAGCCTGGGGCAGGGGCAAGGTCTGCAGGGAAGGGGTGGGTGCTGGGGAGGCCGGTGGCCGTGACCTGGCAGGTGGCTGTGACCCGACCCAGCAGGTGGGTGCCTGTGGAGCTGCCCGTCTCACTGGGCCCTGCCTCTTCCTCTGCGTCCCTGGGGGCCACCTTGAGGGAAGAGGCGGAGTAACCCCCTCCTACTTCTTACTCCTCCAGAAGAAGAAGATGGTCTTGGGGGCTTCGATGACTGCTTCCCTGAGGAGCCTGTGGGCCTTCCCAAGAAGAAGAAATCCAAGAAGCTCAAGGAGAACAGGTCCAAAGGGAAACGGAAGAAGAAGGAGGTGCGTGGGTGGGTGGTCCTCTGGGGTCGGGGTGGCTGGGGGTGGGTCAGGGCCCCAATGGGGTCTTGGCTGCTCTGCCTGGGCCTGCGGAGAACCTTCCAGGGCGGTGTCCTGAGAGCTGGGCTTGAGTGCGAGGCACCAAAAGCAGTGTGTACAGAGCTTCACAGGCCGGGTCTGAAATGCCCTGTCCTCATAAATGGGATGATCCAGGGTCGTGGTCTGTATGTCCCAGAGCACTGGTGGTTTGGGGCTGGTAGGACGCCGGGATGCAGGGACCGACCCCCATCCTGGCCGCGGCCACTGCTCTCACCCCACAAGACCTGAGGCTCTGTGGACGATGTCCGGGGAGGTGGAATCTAGGATCCTGGGGCCTCGTGCTTCCTGCACATGCCCGCCCGCCCCCCCCCTCCCCCAGCTGCTTTCATGGGCAGCAGACCTGGGTGGGAGGCCCGATGCTCTCTGTTCCTTGGCCGCAGGCTTTTAGGTTGAGTCTGCCCGGTCCCCAAGTACAGATGAAGGACCACCAGAGGTGCCCCAGGCAGGGCTGAATTCTCTCTCTCCCTCCCGGGCACAGGGTGCAGCAGGAACCGCCCCATCCCCCAACCCCAGGCCAGGAAGGAGGCTGGAGGTGGGCAGTGTCTTTGCAGTGGTGAGGCCGGGGCAGGGCTGGGGGGGTAGTTCAGCAGCTGGAAGGGCGAGGGGCCTTCAGAGCCTGGGAAGGCTGGCGCTTGCCTCCCCCATACCCACTGCCGCTCCCTCGGGTCTCGCCCTCCCTTCTTCCTCTGGACCCGCTTTCATATGTTTGCGTTTGTCCAGGCCGGTCTCCGTCTCCCTCCGCTGTTTAGGCCTGAGCTTGGCCTCTGCCTCACCCTCTCTCTCCCTCCCTCTCCCTTTTCTCCACCTCTCCTTCTCCTTCAGCCTCATTTCCCACCCCCC
The DNA here is from genome assembly GCF_023721935.1 of Panthera uncia. Classification (NCBI taxonomy): domain Eukaryota; kingdom Metazoa; phylum Chordata; class Mammalia; order Carnivora; family Felidae; genus Panthera; species Panthera uncia. The sequence goes on from NW_026057585.1 coordinate 100,773,740, forward strand.
TTCCCACCCCTCACTTCCTCACCCTCTCTCCTTCCTTCTGCTTCTCAAAAGGGGCGGAGGGCCGGGTGGATGGGAGGCCTGTGCATGACCAGCCGCTGCCTGGCAGGCCCCCAAGGTGACCCTTAGGTCATTGCTGCCCCCTTCCCGGTACTCCTGAGAGCCTGGCTCGGCCGGCTGTCAGATCCTAGAGTCCAGAGCAGGGTGCAGCAGCCAGAGAGCAGTGTCTTGGCGGCCATGTGCCCCCCACCCATCCACCCGCTTGCCTGGGTCCCCAGGACACGGGGAGGGGGATTTCAGCCTGTGCTCCTCGTCATCTCCAACCTGGTGGCTCCAAGATAAGGCAGTGGGTGGAGGCAGAAGAGGGGCGGCGGGTTTTTTTTTTTGGCCAGGGGTGGGGGGTGGGGACAGGCAGCAAGTCATGGATCCTGATTTACATAAAACAACCGGGCTGCGGCCAGAACCTGAGCATATGTAGATGAAGCTCCTTGTCAGACCCAGCGCAGGAGGGAGAAATGATTTCAACCTGTACTGCAGCGGTTACCATAGCAACCAATTATTCAGTGCTAAATTATAACTGTTTATAACACTCGTGAATGGGAAGGCTCATATTTCATTCTTTCTTTTTCCCTCTCAATCTTGAAGGACCCCAAATTGAGAATGACCAACTCTCTGAATCTTTCCTTTTGAGTGTAAATGCCTCCTTTATCGAGAGATGCGGGGCGTGTGTGTTGTGCGCTGGGCGCTGGGCGCAGAAGGAAGGGAGAGGGAGATGGAAAGCCTGGATAAAAGGCATCCGCAGAGCTGGGGAAGAGGAAGGGCGGGTGGGGACTGGCTGCTTGGGGTCCCCAGGGCCTGCATTGGTGGCCTGCTGTGCCCTCAGGGGGCCAGGGGGGTCGGGGCAGGGAGCCCTCCCACTTACCCCCAGCTTCTCACACACACAGCCTGGGCGTGGTGTTTATTAAGGCAGTCGATGGATTCCGATGGGGACTCCGAGTCCACTAAGATTCTTCCACTACCAGGTGTCTCCCCTGTAGTTATGTCTGGGGCTGCCACAGCCCAAAGGACAGCATCAAGGTCAAAGCCCTGACTGTGACGGTCATACTGATGTTCGCACATCACTATGGCTTGGGGCTGAGGTTGGCTCCGGGCTTTATTAGGACATTATCCCTCCGTGCCTGTGTCTCTTCCCCTGAACATGGCTTGGCCCAAAACCCCTTCTGTAAGTTCCAAGATACTGAACCGGCTGGTCTACCCCTGGTTCTCGGTCACTCCTTCCTTCTCACCACTGGCTGGTGCTGCTCATGGATCACTCCTTTTTGTATTGTTTTCAGAACCCCTTGCTGCCCTTCCTCTTGCCCGTTTCTCTGCAAGGAAAGATTTTGGGGGAAGAAACAGGAGGCCTGGGTCTTGAAGGGGCCAAACAGCTGGATGCAGAGATAGGCTGTGGATACAGGCTTCTTGTGCCAGTGGGAAACCAGTCTTCAAAGACCTGTCCTGTACCTCCACCCTCAGCCAGCACCCCGCCCCACCCTGGGCAGGCAGGAGGGCCTGGATGACATCGGGGTGCAAGTCGGGGTGGGCCCAGGCGCCATGAACTTCATTTGGTTGGGGGGATAAGGCATGGCCTGGGGAGGATGAAGGAACAGGTGGTGAGTCGGAAGAATTGGGGAAGCAGAGCTTGCTTTCTGACAGAACTTTCCCCAGTGCAAGTAGACCGCGGAGGGAGAAGTCTCCCCTCTCCCTGCCACCACTGCTGTCACCCCGGGGGGCGACTAGGGCACTGATGAGTGGCATATGTGCCCTGCCTTAGCACTAACTCATTCCTCAAGGAGGATCTTGGCCCTCCTGCTGTGCCACTTACCCCTGGAATGGACGCTGGGCCAGCCCTCTGGCAGTGCTCAGCTTGGGGCCTTGCGCCAGGCCTGGCCTCCAGGGCACATACAGACAGTGGAATCTGCTGGAGGTGCTTTCCCCCACTCCCTCCCTCCCTGCCTCCCTCCTGCCTGCTCCCTCTGGGCCCCACATTTGGAGCTGTGCTGGCCACTCCTGGACCTGGCAATGCTGGCTTCCCATCAGATGCCCAGGTCCGTGCACCCTTGGGTATTGCCACAACAGCCTCTTCTGTAATTGCCACCCAGCTGCAGACACTGGCTTTGCATTTGGCTTAGCCGGGTCCTCACGTGCAGAAATGAGAAGGGTGAGGCTAGTGATGTCCTCAAGTCTGTCATCTGGCCTGCATCTCTGGCTTCCAAGCAGAGTTGGAGTTATGGGTGCTTGGATCTCTCCCATTTCGAAATGGTTACAGCCCCCTCTCACACCCTCTCCTTTGTTCCTCTTGAATCCCCCTTTCACAGATGATGAAAGCTGAGGTCAGGCCGCAGTGACTTGCCTAGTTCTGTGCTAGCGAGGGACAGTGATCCTAGGCATTCTGTGTCCTGCAACCTCCCTAGGGAGCCCCAGGACCCACGGTCAGGCCACTCGGGTCTCACCTGAGTGGGTATTAGTCATGGGTCCACCCCAGGGCAGCTTGGGGACCAGCCCCATGCCCCGCCCCCGGCGACCCCACAGCCTCTGTCCGAGGTGCTGAAATCCATGGCAGCCTCCTCCTTCCATCCTTACCTTTGCTGGGGTGAGGGCTGGGGTAGAGCCTGTCTCTCAGGTCTCTGGAAGGATGGTCTCTTGCAACTGGCTGAACTCTACACCCATGGGGAAAATTGATGTCCCTATCTGACTTCTGCCTCTCCAAAGGACTGTGGCAGAGCTGGGAGCTGTGGTCCCAGGGCTCTGCATTGGCATCTGCCCTGGGAGCACCAGCAGCCAGGACCGGCTTTGCCCCTCGGCCCCGCATGGCACATGGCGAGTCAGTATTCTGGGAAACACCCAGTTCCGGAAAGGCGCAGAGGCCCTGCTGTCTGGCACCCGCCAGCCAGCAGACTGACTCAGCGGCTTAATGAGCATAAAAGGTTTGGGAGCAGGGATCCCAGTGGGAGAGAGTTGGGAAGTGCAGGGAGCCCGTGGGGGAGTCCTTTCCCAGCTGTATCTTGGGAAGAGGCTTCCTCCTGGGAAAAGACTCTTAGCTCTTTACAGGGTGCCTGGAAGGGGCAGAGATCAGGTTGGGCCCTCCCAAGAGCCTCCAGACAGACCCCGGCCTTGCTCCCCCCGCTTCCCTTCTCCCACCTGCTCTCCTTCCTCCTCTCCTTTCCGACCCCCTCCCCACCTTCTCTTAGACCTCCCCACCCCCACCCCCCGTGCTGTTTCTCAAGCTCATTTTTCACCTCTCCAGTTCTCTCCTCATCTTTTCCGTGCCTCTCTTTGCTCACCTTGAAAACAGTAAACAGCCAGCTCGAAAATGACAAGCCCCGCGCTGGTAATTGGAACGTCAGTGCCCAGCCTCTCCTGCAGACCCAGGCCAGGAGGGGGCTGGGAAGGGCTTTGCCAGTGCACTTGCATCTGGAAAGGCGGAGAGTAAACAGCTTTCTCAGAGTAAACAGCCTTCTCGGAGGGGCAGTGCCTTTCTGGTGGGGATGCTCTGGCTGTAAACGCCCTTATCTCCATATAAATGGGCCATTTTCTGCCTGTACAGACGGGGAAACTAAATCAAGGAAGCCAAGCTTAAGAGCTGCCTAAATTACCTTGTCTCATATCGAGGCGAAACGGCCAGGGTGGGGGTGGTGGAGAAGGTGGGCTCGTGCCATAGCAGCTTCTGGAGAGCCCATGGACAGATGAAACTGCGATGTGCGTGCTACATTAATCACAGGTTTCACCTGACGCACGCAATTCCATAGGATGCATGCAGCTCCAACAGAGGTTGGGTGCTGGCTCACACCCCTGGCTCTTCACCCGCCCGTTTGCTGGTGCGCTTTGTATTTTGGCTCTGGACATCACGTCCTGTCCAAATTCCTGGATCCAAACACTCGCTAAATCCTAAAGTCCAGATAAACCTGATTCTGATGGACGCAGAGCCTGAGCCCTCACCCCAGGGCAGTCCAAGCAGGCTACCCTGGATTCCCCAGGAGGGGAAGTGTGGCTTCACGAGGCCCCGTCTTTCCTTGCACGCTCCACCATCTGCTGTGGCCCCAGCACTGGGGACAAGGCCCTTCCTTGCCCAGTGCTGCCCCGAGCCAGCCCCTCTGGCTGGGCTTTGGTGCTGAGCTGTGGGCAGAGGAACGCTGAATGATCCAGAAAGCAGTACTGCTGCCCAGGACTCTGGATTTTCTTGGGGCCCCTGTTGCCGTCACCACCCCCCTTTCTCTTCCAGGGGAGCAATGACGAGCTGACGGAAAATGAAGAAGACCTGGAAGAGAAGTCGGAGAGTGAGGGCAGTGACTACTCCCCTAATAAGAAGAAGAAAAAGAAACTCAAGGACAAGAAGGAGAAAAAAGCCAAGCGAAAGAGGAAAGATGATGACGAGGATGATAACGATGACGGGTGCCTGAAGGTAACCCCCGGGGCCCGGCTGCAGGGACCTGGGCTCCACCAGGACCCGCCAGCCTGGACGGGCCGCGGCTTCAAGGCGGTTCTTCTGCCTTCTGGCGCCTGTGCGAAAAGGGCCAGAGCTTCCTCCCCGCTCCTCCGCCCCTCATGGCTGTCGGGGGCGGGTGGGTGTGTGGGTGTGCACATGCGCGTGTACGTGCGCCTGCACGTGGAGGTTGGACACAAGCGTGTGAGGAACACCGTGCCCCAAGTCCCGGGGACACATTTGAAGTAAGGATGGCTGACGTTCAGAAGTAGCCTCCTGCTCGGGAATTTTCTGCTCCTCCACCTGCTGGAGTAGGAAAGCGGTGTTCTTTCTTGAGCTTCCAGTTCGGAGCCTCTCCCTCTGGAGCACTCTCGGAAAATAAACCGACAAACGGAGCCTCTGCCGGCAAGAAGCGGCTGGACAGCTCCACTTCGGGCAGGGGGAGCTTTGGCGCTCAGCGTGTGCTCTGGATTTCTGGCCGCCAGGGCATCCCAGAGAGGGTCCCAGTGAGCGCGAGTCAGGGCGGCTGCAGGGGCGGGCCTGCAGCTCTCTCTGGGGGACAGCAGCGTCTCTGTGCGTGTGCGGAATGATGTGAACCAGGCCACGGCCCCTCGGGTCTCCGAGGCCACTGCAGGGCTCCTCGGGGAGGGGAAGGTCGCTGGGCCCCCCTGCTCTGGGATAGTGGCAGAGAGGTCAGCGAGCAGCCCGATGTGAACCAGGCCACGGCCCCTCGGGTCCCCGAGGCCACTGCGGGGCTCCTCGGGGAGGGGAAGGTCGCTGGGCCCCCCCTGCTCTGGGATAGTGGCAGAGAGGTCAGCGAGCGGCCCCGGACAGAGCACTCTGCTTCCTTTGTTCTCCCCTTAAGGCACCCAGACTCAGTTTGGGCTAGCCATGAGTTAAAAAAAAAAAAAAAAAAAAAGTGCCCCGTAAATATCAGTGGAGTGGCTGTTGGGTGAGGCAGAAATGGTGGCTGTCAACGGCTTGAGTTAGGAAGCACCGTGGTGTCCCGACACCCAGAGGGATTTCATTAGTCGGCAGGTGTGTTGTGAGTCATCTGTGACTGATAATAGCTGAGGGCTGACAGCTTGAAAGGTGAACTTGTGGGCACGGTCCAGGGTTGTCCTGGAGCCATGTCACCCGCTCATGCCGTTCCGCTTCCTGCTGTGGGAGCAAGGTCAGAGGTGCCTCCAGGGATGGATACGTGTCGTGGGGGCAGGTCAGCCATGGGAGGGGGTCCCACACGGGAGATTAGGAGGCCAGGAAGCGGGTTCCCCAGCCTCCCTTTTGCACTGTGCTGGAAGGCCTGCTTCTCAGCGCTCGGGACAGAGGGAGGCTGAGCACACGTGCCGGGGTGGCCTACTGTTGTGGAGGAGACAGCCCAGCTCGGAGGGGCTCGGGCATCGATAGGGCTTGTTGGGTCAGTGCCCAGGAGTCGAGAGGCCTGGGGACTTCCGGCTTGCGGTGTTACCCAGGGCCTGTTTTCACATCTTTCGCCCTTCGTGGGGTCAGCGCCAGGCTCAGGCCACACACACCCTTGTGGCTGAGAATGAATGTCTCTGCAGCTCAGGGCTTCCTGGCCACCCCGGCCCCCTCTGGTAGCGGGGGAGGCAGGCCTGCGTCCTAGATCGTTGTCCACGCAGGAGACCCAGTGGCGCCCTGCACTGGACTCCCGCCTGGGCCGGTGACTGTGGCCTGGGTGTGGCATGTGCCGACTGGCTGGGTGGGTCAGCGGGGTGCCTTGGACCAATGCAAAATGGGGCGAGGGCCCCGTTCCAAGCGGTTGTGCTAACTTGTCCCTCCTGGGAACGTTTTGCAGGCGGGAGGCAGGCATAGAGGGGCGAGGTAGCTTGTCCAGCTCTCACCGCCAGGATCAGAACTGCCATCTGAGCCTGGCTCTAGGGCCCGAGCTCACGGCCAGCACCTCCACCCCCCAGCCAAGCCCCGCAGGCCCGGGTTAGGCCAGAGATCGGACCCCTGGGCTGGCTGTCTTGAGGCCGCACTGTATGCCCTTAGGGAATCACACACCTTGGGTCTCAGTGCCCCATCTGGAAAGTGAAGCAGTGGCCAAGGGACCCTCTCCCGCGTCTGCCTTCAGCTGGGCCATTTGTCCCGTGCCCCTACCCTGGCCAGGGCACACCTTCCTGGCCCTGGAAGCAAGAGAGCAGTGGTCTGTCATTTCATGGCGTCCATGTGTGACTCTACCAGGTGACGTCCTGAGGCGGTCTCCTTTCTTCCCGACATGCCTCAGGCAGCCCTTCAGCCCTGCTCCCTTCTCAGGGACATCTGTCCCCTTAAAACCCATCTTCAGGCTGCTGTTCCCTCCCAGTGCCCAAATTTCCAGAACATATTCCTCCCAGAGAGTGAGTTCTGTTACTGTTCCTGCCTTGGGTGTGCATATAGCCTCCCCCAACCCCCGCCCCTCCCACTAAACCCCCAGGCTTGACCCTACACCCCCTCATGAGCTGGTGCCTGAGCCCTTCCCTCTGATCAAGGGGCAGGTGGGCTGGGGGTCAGGGGTGGGTAGGAACTGTAGACACAGCCTTCCCCTTCCCCCGGCCCCTGTTCCAAGACCTCCTGGGACGGGGCCCCAGGGGTGGGGGTACGGGTTAGAAGGACCCTGCTCTGACCCCACCTCTGGCCTGGGTGTCCCTAGGAGCCCAAGTCCTCGGGACAGCTCATGGCCGAGTGGGGCCTGGACGATGTGGAGTACCTGTTCTCAGAGGCCGACTACCACACACTGACCAACTACAAGGCCTTCAGTCAGTTCCTCAGGTGGGCGCGCCGCCGGCTGCCGTGGCCGGGCATCCATGGGAATGACAAGTTGGAGGACAGAGCCCCAAGGCCCCTGGGGTGCTGGGTGCTTTCAGGCCGATGCCAACACCTGGCAGAGCCATTTTACCCGGTGGTCCCGCCTTCCCCTGCTTGCCCGGAGCCCCAGGATGGCGGTCCCGGTCAATCCCGAGGGCCATACCCTATGGGCTCTCTCAGCTCTGGAAGAACTGGGGCTGGGCACCCAGTGGCTCACTGCGGGCTCGTCCTTCTGGTCTCTCGGGTCATACAGGGTCTGGGAACCTCATTAGAAGATGGCCGACCACATAGACAGGGAATCAGGAATGTCTGGGGCTGGACTGCTGTCGAAAGCTTTGTTCTCTTCCCTGCTTCCTGCCCAGTTTCTCAGCCTGGAACTCGGGGCTTCTTATCCCAGGCTCGGGAGAGGAAGGGCTGCCTGGGTCTCGTGGGGGGGGTCTCATCCCCTCCGTGGTGGCGCCCTCACCTGCCTGCCTTTCACCCCACACAGGCCGCTCATTGCCAAGAAGAACCCGAAGATCCCCATGTCCAAAATGATGACCGTCCTGGGTGCCAAGTGGCGGGAATTCAGCGCCAACAACCCTTTCAAGGGCAGCTCGGCAGCGGCTGCCGCGGCAGCAGTGGCCGCGGCCGTGGAGACAGTCACCATCGCCCCTCCGCTGGCTGTCAGCCCCCAGCAGGCACCCCAGCCTGTACCTATCCGCAAGGCCAAGACCAAGGAGGGCAAGGGTAAGGCTGTGGGTGGATGGGCACCGGGCCCTGCTGGCAGAGTCCTACCCCAGACCCCATAGCCTCAGGCAGGTGGGACAGGTGGGGCAGTCTTCTTCAAGGACCCAGGGCCGTGGTTGACCTTGGACCCACTCGCCCTTTCTCTGCTGTACTGTGGCATTATAGCTTCTGCCTGCCTCCCTTTCGGGGCTGGGGTGAAGCAGAGGGGATAGTGTGCTTGGAGCTTTGGGACTTTTGCACTGGCACCCTCCGACATGGTATGGAGGTAGGGAGAGGGCAGGTCCATGCTGCTGGGAGTGGGGGGGGCTCTTGAGTTCTCATTTTCAAGGAGAAGGAGAAGGTTAGCCCGTTGACCCCTCTTGTCTGAGCACCCAGCCCTCGGGGTAATGCACGTGCATAGGTGTGGTTGTGGTCAGGACTGGCTGCTCTGGGAGACCTGGAAGGAGGTCCAGATACAAAATCAGACTCAGTGCTGGGTGTCTGGGTCTCTCTGGGGGAGAATAGGGACAGCAGAAGCTCTCTGTGACTTCAAGTCCTGGGGGAGGGACCTCCCCTAGGTGGAGGATTTCTGGCCCCATTGGGGTAGAGACCCACATCTCCCCAGGGCTCTCAAAGATGGGGTCACTAGCAGCTCAGCCTTTCTGGGTACTCGGGACTTCGGTGGGCAGCTAAGGGGGCTCTGGGGCCCACTGTTTCAGCCCTAAGGAGCTTTGGTTTCTGGGATGATGTACCCCTTTTCCAGGTCTCTGCAGGGGCCTGGTGGGCAGAGTGACATGGGGTTTAGAGCCTGCTCCTGCTCTCCTCCCTCACTGTCCTCCATCCTGGGCCTCCCCAGCCTGCCTTACCTTCTCATTTCCTCCTGGGCTCCAGCCACTGAGCTATTCCCTGAGCTGCCCATTCAGAGCCTGAAAAATTGAAATAGATTTTCCGTGGCGCCGTGGAGGTTACAGCTGGGCTCCTAGTCCCATCTCAGCTGTGTGATGGAGCTGGAGGAGGGTCCAGGTCAAGGCCACCTGCTGCCAAGGGCTCCATCTTCCCTGCTCAGCCGGTGGGAGAGGCTGCTGGGGGGGGGGGGCGGTCATGACTCCCAGGTGGCTAATTGTCCTGTGGCCAGTTCCATAAAAATAGCCTCAACCCTGCTGGCCACCAGGGAGCTAGTGTTTCCTGGGGGTGATTGGCAGAGGTGGGGCAGTCTTGAGTGGTGCCAGTGTTGGCCGGGCCTGGGGACAATCTGGAGGCTGGTGGCTGGCGGCTGGGGAAAGGGCTTCCTGCTCAGCATGTCCCTCCAGGGCCCAGGTGTGGACCACAGGTGGGTGGGTGTGCCCTCAGTGGCCCTGCTAACTGTGGGGGCCCACGGCTTCACTGGGGACAGCTCCTTCCTGGGGAGAGGGGACAGGACAGGGCTGTTCCCATGATGGCCGGCATTTCTACTACTCATGGAACAGGGGCTGTGGTGGCCAGAGCAGAGACCGGGTCGGGTCCTCCTTGCTGTGTCACTTTACACAAGGACCTCACCGCTCTGAGTCCCCTGCCTTCTCATCTGGAAAGGGATGGCGGCCGAACCATCCTTCCCTTATGGAGCCCCTGGGAGGGCTGACCCAAGTCATGGCTCTGGGTGAGTGAGCCGCCACGGCTCTGGGTTATTGGGTTATCTGCGGTCACTCTTCAGGGCCAGGAGTGAGGAAGAAGATCAAAGCCTCCAAGGACTCGAAGAAAAAGGGCAAAGGGAGAAAGGTAGCCGGGCTCAAGTTCCGCTTTGGAGGGATCAGCAACAAGAGGAAGAAAGGCTCCTCGGTGAGCGTGTGCGTGAGACAAGGTGGACTGGAATGTGTGTGCGTGTGAGCGGGAGTGTGGGTTTGGGAGCAGGAGCGTGCGAGTGTGTAAGCATGTGAATGTGTGAGGGTGGGCCGGGATGGGTGGGTGTGTGAGCAACCTTCAGATGCATTCTGCACGCGTGTGAGCGTGCTCGTGTGCTTGTGCGCCACGAAGGCAGGGGGACTGGAATGCAGGGCTGTCAGTCCGCTCTCCTGAGGCAGGACTCTGGGACAGAGAGCGCCCCGCTGAGCTGGGGGCTCACTTCGGACTCTGCTCCATCTGGGTAGCAGGCGGGGGAATCAGCTGGCCCTTAAGAGTCCTGACGGGGCCTGCGAAGCCAGGTCTGCCGGGAGGCTGGACCCCAGGAAGGTGGCATGTAGGCAGGATCAGGTGGGCCGGAGCTCTGACCCTTCCTTGCCCTTCCGGGGCCAGCTCTGGCACCCGGTTCAGACCGACCATAAGTCCCCATCGGAGCCTCTGGCCCTCCCTTCTCTGGGAGGAGGGCATTCACACTCTCCCCTACCCCCGCAGCGCACCCGTTTCCCTCACCTTGCCCCACCTCTGTAGAGGGGCAGAGTTGGAAGCCATTTCTCTGTCCCTTGGTAGAGGCAAGTGACAGGTCTTGAGTTTAGCTGCTCTAAGAGGGGAGCACGGGGCAGCAGGTGTGGCCCAGCCCAGAGCCGGTGGTCCAGCTCAGCTCAGCAAGTATCTGTGGAGCACATATTAATGTGCTCGGCTGTGGTGGGACTTTCTCTGGAGGTGTTCACAGTCTGGAGGGTGTTTGGGAGATATAGTGGGAGAGAGCCAAAGACAGGCAGATGATACAGGCCAGACCTGGCACACAGGCTGTGCAACAGGTCCAATTAAGGAGGGATCTGGGAAGCCTCCTTGGAGGAGGTGTCCTTAGGGCTTTCCCTTGAGGGATGTATAGGAGTTTGGCAGGGTGGAGAGCAGGGCTCAGGGGGGGTGGTGGGACATCGGGCTGGCCTGGTGGGTGGGGCCTTGGGGTTCCTAGCCAGAGGGAGATGAGATGAACCACAGAGCACGCTGTGCCTCTGGAGCCTCCACCATGCCCTGCACCACCTCGTCCTCTGCCCGGGCCAGTGAGACCCTCAGGATGAGCCCCCAGGGCAGGCTGTGGGCTCACAGGGCCCTCCCCCACCCCCGCAGAGCGAGGAAGATGAGCGGGAGGAGTCGGACTTCGACAGCGCCAGCATCCACAGCTCCTCCGTGCGCTCCGAGGGCTCGGCAGCCCTGGGGAAGAAAAGCAAGAGGCGGCGCAAGAAGAGGAGGAGTAGGACTTCCTGGGGTTCCTGGTGGAAGGGGGTGCAGAGCCCCCCTTGGTTAGCAGGGGAGGGCATCCTCCTGTCTGGGCCTTTGCCGGCCTCAGCCCGACAGTTCACCTGTGCTCCCTCGCCCACTTGGTCTCTATGGTCAGGAGAGGGGTCCCGTCCCAGTGAGGCTAAGCTAGGGACTTTTGAGCCACTCGGGGCATTTGCACTAGCAGAGGGGACACTGGAGAAGGCAGTGCTTCCTAACCTGCTGCACATCCACCCCTTCAGTCATCCAGCCATCCGTCCATCACCTTCAGTTATCCCCTTAGGCCCGGTTCCCACCCATCCCCCCTCCCTTTATCCATCTTCCACCCACCTCTCCACCCCTTTCTTCCACATTTGTACACTCCGCCTGTCCGTCCACCATCCATTCATCCAACATCTATTAAACACCTACTGTGTACCGGTCCAGTCTGGGGTGGAGATTGCTTGGGCACTGGGAGTGGGCACCAGGCCCTCCACTACCGCCTCTGCCCCTCCCCAGTTGACGATGGTGATGGCTATGAGACGGACCACCAGGACTACTGTGAGGTGTGCCAGCAGGGCGGGGAGATCATCCTGTGCGACACCTGCCCGCGGGCCTACCACCTAGTCTGCCTCGACCCAGAGCTGGAGAAGGCTCCGGAGGGCAAGTGGAGCTGTCCTCACTGTGTAAGCCTTTGGCAGAGGCCCCGGGGCAGGGGCGCGGGGAGGTGCAGAGTGTGGAGGGGCGCGCGCGGGAGGGAGGAGGGAGGCGCACCCTGCCGGAAGGGGGGCCTGGCCCAAGGTGCCTCCACGCGGATTGTCCCTCCAGGAAAAGGAGGGGATCCAGTGGGAGCCGAAGGACGACGAGGACGACGAGGAGGAGGGCGGCTGCGAGGAGGAGGAGGACGACCACATGGAGTTCTGCCGCGTGTGCAAAGACGGCGGCGAACTGCTCTGCTGCGACGCCTGCCCGTCCTCCTACCACCTGCATTGCCTCAACCCGCCGCTGCCCGAGATCCCAAACGGTGAATGGCTCTGCCCGCGCTGTACTGTGAGTGTTACGCCAGCCCCGCGCCGCCCCGCGCCGCCCCGCCAGCCAAGCCCCACCCCCTGATCTGGCCCCTCCCCGACCAAGCCCCGCCCCGGCCAGGTCCCTCCCCCCCGGCCAGGCCCTGCCCACGAAGGCCCCTCGTCCGCGGGCCCAGGCCACGCCTACCCACAAGCCCTGCCTGCGGCGCTCCAGGCCACGCCCCGCCGGCGGATCCCGGTCCACCAAAGGCTCCGCCTCTGTTGGGCCAGGCCACGCCCACCCAGTATAGCCCCGTCCGCGGAGGCCCCCCCCCCCCCCCCTCACCCAGCTCTGCTGGCCCAGGCCCGGCCCACCTAGGCCGGCGCCGCGATGCCACAGGCCTACTAGCCAAGGCCCCGCCCCCTCCAGGTCCGCCCAGCCGGCCACCATCCCATGCTCGAGTTCCCGCCCACCACGGGTACCCCCACCCACCCACCTCCGAGGCCCGCCCACCGCCTTTTCCCACCGGAAACCCGAGCCCATTTGAAGAAACAAGTGGCGTCCATGACCTACCATCACCCTACCCTCTGGCCGCTGTGCACCCCTTTACCGCGTACCGAGTTTTCCAGTACAGGCCTTTTGTTATTCCCATTTTTAGATGACAAAACTGAGGCTCAGGGAGGTAAAGTGACTTGTCTAAGGCCAAACAACAGAACTGAGCACTCAGACCCTGCCAGGACTCAGGGCTGGGGGTGACGAGAGGGCAGGAGGCAGGGAGAGAAGAGCGCCTCCCACCCCGCCCCCAGTCGCTTTGTGCATTTGAAGGCCCCCCTGCTCTGAGTTGTCCCCCAGGCCCACCCCCACTGCTGGATTCTCCACCCTCTGGATCCTGGGCTGTGCTGTGACCAGCCCCAGTTACCCTGGGTGCATCTGGGCTTCTGGTGTGTGTGTGCGTGCGTGGGCGTGGGTGTGCACAGACTCATGTTGCCTATCTCCTGTGTGCACAGCATGTGCCCTGAGGACAGGGCAGCATTGTGGGGTCAAGGTGGTGCCTACTTGGGGGTCACTGCAACTTGTTGGAGAGAGCCTTGTGACGGCCTGATGTCACTGGAGCCTCAGGGTGGGGCCCTGTGGCTAAGCCCTGAACTTGGGGACCCTCCTCTGTCCACAGTGTCCCCCACTGAAGGGCAAAGTCCAGCGGATCCTGCACTGGAGGTGGACGGAGCCCCCGGCTCCCTTCATGGTGGGGCTGCCGGGGCCCGACGTGGAGCCCGGTGTCCCCCCACCGAAGCCCCTGGAGGGCATTCCGGAGAGGGAGTTCTTTGTCAAGTGGGCTGGACTCTCCTACTGGCACTGCTCCTGGGTGAAGGAGCTACAGGTGAGCGCCCCCGGGCAGGTGTGGCTGTGCTGGGGCGCCGCTCCTGAGGGCGCTGGCGGGCACCCCGAGCGAGCGAGGCACTCTGCTGGGGGTCCGGGAGCAGGAGGCTGCACGTGGGGGCCGTCCTGCCTGGGACCCAGGCTGGGGGAGCTGGGTTGGGGACCTGGGGGGGGGGCCATGGCCCATCTCCCTCCCATAACCTCTGCCCCTGTGCCAGCAGCTGGAGCTGTACCACACGGTGATGTATCGCAACTACCAAAGAAAGAACGACATGGATGAGCCGCCGCCCTTTGACTACGGCTCTGGCGACGAGGACGGCAAAAGCGAGAAGAGGAAGAACAAGGACCCTCTCTATGCCAAGATGGAGGAGCGCTTCTACCGCTACGGCATCAAGCCCGAGTGGATGATGATCCACCGTATCCTGAACCACAGGTGTGTGCCCGGGGGGGAGTGCGGCCCCGGGTCTCCCTGGAGGGGTGCCCGCAGGGCCGGGACACATGGCTCCTTCACCCTGTGGAACGGACACAGGACTGCACGCGGGTGCGGAGGGGGCAGGAGGAAGGGGTGGAGGGCCCCCACCGGCAGCGATTCGACCGCCCAGCTGGAGGGGCCGTCGTGTGCTCGCAGGTCGGTGTGCGCGCACGCGTTCTGGCTCACATGTGCGCACGTGTCCCACTCACGGTGGGAGCATGGTTCCAAAGTCTTACATATACAGGGGCAACTTGGCCAGCCCGTGACGCTTGCACGGAGCGGGACCGTCATTGGGTCAGGATGCTTGTGCTCCTGGGCTTCTGCCAGAGCTAGTGCTTGGTACCTGGGGTAGGGTCCTGGGGACCGAGGTGGCCTGAGTGTGGGGGCGTAAACACGTGTGATCTTCCTTTATAACAGCAGCTAACACAGCTGAGCGCTCTCTACCCGAGAGACAGGCGTTTTATTTCTCTCTCTCTGTTATGGACGTGTGAGTAGGCACAGCAAGGTTAAGTTACTTGCCCGAAGTCACACAGCCTAGAGGGGGTGGAGCTGGGATTTGAACCTGGTGAGTTTTGACGGGAGGGCTTGCTGTCTTGGCCACTATTCCAACCTCTGTTGAATGGTCTGGAAATCCCCCAGGGACAGTGATCGGAGGCTGCAGAAATTTGGACAAAGAGATCAGGGCGGGAAGCCTGTGGACCCCCTGAGTTTGGCTTTGGTTTGCAGAGCCAGTGGGAGCTCTTGTGAGTCCTGAGCTCAGGTGCTTGAGAACTGGCAGTGGCCGACAGGTGGGCGCAGGGTGGGGGTCGAAGCCTTGCCCTTGCCTCCCTGCGTCCACCGGATGGGCTCTGCCCTGGAGGAGGGGCTTAGGGCCCAGCCAACCACAGGTGTCCTGAGAAGCGGGAGTTGGGTAGTGCAGAGGTTAAGAACCAGAGCCAGACCCAGATTCTAATCCTGGCTCCCCATTTTCTGGGCTGTGCGCCCCGTGTTTCTCATGTGAAGTAGGATCTGGAGAGTACCCCGCAGGGCTGTTGTGAGGGCCGAAAGAGCATGCCGGGGCCGGGGCTGCGAGTGCAGCCTTCAGTAAGAGGGGGAAGCACTGCCTGGAGAAGCTGCCCGCCTCTTCCCATCCCCAGCCCTCACTGAGAACAGCTCTTAAAGAGAGGGTTAGTTACTACGCGAACCTGAGCCCCCCACTGAACTGACCCACGGTTTTTTTCCTTTATTAAATTGCATTTTATTCATTTATTTTTTAAAGTTTATTTACTTATTTTGAGGGGAAGAGGAGCAGAGAGAGGGGGAGAGAGAGAATCCCAAACAAATCGAGCGGGGCTCGATCCCATGACCTTGAGATCATGAACCAAGCTGAAATCAAGTCGGTCGCTCAACCGACTGAGCCACCCAGGTGCCCCTTAAATTGCATTTTAAAAGCATAAATGACAATCTGCTCCCTGTCTCCAAGGCAGGGCTGATGATTTTTCCCCACATTTATTACCCCACACCTGAATAACAACTAATTATTTATCTTAAAAAATATCAGTTTCCATGGTGCCCGGGGACTGGTCTTTCTCTTAATGGTTCCCAGGCTAGTTGCAGCCACAGCCTTTTTGGGGGGCCGAGACTCCCCCACCCTGCTGCACTCCCCAAGCCTGGCTGCCCGCTCAGCTCAGTTGGGTGGCAGGCCTCTAGGACCCTCCCAGCAGCCGGAGTCAAGCGTGTAAGGTGCTTCCCTGGCACAGCCCTTCTGTGCTGCTGGCTTGGTCACCAGGTCCCTGCGTCCCCAGGGGTCTTCAGAAGAGGTCATCCCACTTGCACCCGCGGGAATCAGCCCTTGTTTACTTTGCAGAGATGGGACCAGGATGGGCATGGCTCTGGTCCTTTGAAGTTTTTTTTTTTTAAGTTAGAAAACAAAGGCCTGTGGTCAGGGGAGAGGCCTGCCCAACTCAGAAATGCCGAATTCCGGTGTCCACACCCCTGGCCCGGATGGGATTCGTCACTGTGACGGGAGGATGGAAATGTGGCTGGCTCTTTGCTCCTCTGTGAGCATGCCCTCCCACCTCTCCCTCTCCGGCTCTGCCACTCAGCCCGCGCCCTCCTCCCTGTCACCAGCCGTGTGGCCTCAGGCAAGCCGCTTCACCTCTCTGGAGTCACAGCCCTGGTGCTCTGCCCTCCCTGCTGGGCCCAGGATGCCAGGGGACTGCGGGCGCGGCGGGGTCTGCATCCTGAGAGAGCCCTCCTGGACTCTCCCGAGGCCACGGGCCCGGTGGCCCGCCCCTCCCCCACCACCCGTGTGCTGTGTTGCAGCTTCGACAAAAAGGGGGACGTGCACTACCTGATCAAGTGGAAAGACCTGCCCTATGACCAGTGCACCTGGGAGATCGACGACATCGACATCCCCTACTACGACAACCTGAAGCAGGCCTACTGGGGTCACAGGTGGGCTGGCTGCCGGGCTGTCCCCGGGCTGTGGCCTCCGGCGGGCTGGAGCTTTGCCCATCTGCACCCCCCTCTTCCGCAGGGAGCTGATGCTGGGTGAGGATGCCAGGCTGCCCAAGAGGCTGGTCAAGAAGGGCAAGAAGCCAAAGGAGGATAAACAGAAGCCGCCAGACACACCCATCGTGGATGTGAGCAGGGAGGCGGGTGACGGGTGGGGTTGCCAAGGCCTGCCACCCCGGGCGTGGCCACAGAGGATGGCCCGTCCTGCAGAGGCGGGACAAGGTGATCAAGACCCAGGACCGCCCAGGTCCCCCAGCCTGTGCAGCCCCCCCCCCCCCCCCCCCCCCCCGGGACAGAGATGGCTTCCTGTGAGATTTGCACCGTGGGTTATCTGTGCACATGCACAACCGGGAGGGGGTGGGGGGCAAATAGTCCCTGCTCAGCACACAAATTTACATTACTTTAGGTGAGCTAATTCCAAGCATTTAAGTCAACTTTAAGCTGACATGGTAATTATACACCTTTCTTACCTGTTCAGGGAGAGGAGACCCCCAACTTGCCCCACCCCCAGCTTTGAGCCCATCAGGGAGGGGAAGGGTTGACCTTTATTCCTTTAGCAAACTTCCCTGGGGTGTCTGCCAGCTGCTGGCCCTGTGGGAACAAGGACTCTGGCCCCATTTCAAAAAGTGCCCGTCTCCCAGGGGCCTGTGGCGTGAGCACACAGAACATAGGGGTTCGACCTGGGACGGTGGGATGCCAGGGAAAGGCAAACGGGCCTGGTCCATCTGGAGGACTTCATGGGGGAGGCGGCTCTGAGCTGTAGGATAGAAGAGACAGAGGGTGATGTTTAGGATCGAGTGGATGGAGCACCTCAGGCACGCACCAAACACATGTTGACTGAGTGCCCACCGCAGCCCAGGTACTATGTGGGGCTCAGAGGAAGCAATGGTGTACAGGATGAGTATGGCGACCACAACCTGGGCTCAAAGTCAGAGAATCCAGCCATCAGGAAACTGCCCCGATAGCAGCAGTACAGGGCTGCTGCAGGAGGACAGGGGAACACCTGAGCCAGAGTGGGAGTCAGGGAGGGCTTCTTGAAGAAAGAGGCGTTCCAGCCAAAACATGAAGGATAAATAAGTTAGCAGGGATGAAAGAGTGGGGAGAGTATTCCAGGCAGAAGGAATGGTGTGTGCAAAGGCCCTGGGGTGGGCTCTGGTGCCCAGGATTGAGGGTGTATCTGAACCTCTGCCTCCCCTGCAGCCCACGGTCAAGTTTGACAAGCAGCCTTGGTACATTGACTCCACGGGTGGCACACTGCACCCGTACCAACTGGAGGGCCTCAACTGGCTGCGCTTCTCCTGGGCCCAGGGCACAGACACCATCCTGGCTGACGAGATGGGCCTGGGCAAGACTGTGCAGACCATCGTCTTCCTCTACTCCCTGTACAAGGAGGTGCGCGGGCCGGGGCAGGGGCCCGGGAGCGGTGGCCGGTGCTGGCCAGGGTGCGGTGGGCAGCCTCACTGCTTCTGCCTCCCTCCGTCCCCAGGGGCACTCCAAGGGGCCCTACCTGGTCAGCGCGCCCCTATCCACCATCATCAACTGGGAGCGGGAGTTTGAGATGTGGGCACCCGACTTCTACGTGGTCACCTACACGGGGGACAAAGAGAGCCGCTCCGTGATCCGGGAGAATGAGTTTTCTTTCGAGGACAACGCCATTCGGAGTGGAAAGAAGGTGTTCCGCATGAAGGTGAGCGCCCCTCATCCGCGGGGAGGACCCCGGAGAGGCTCTGGGTCTGTCGCTGGGGCCGCAGGGGCCCTGCGTTCTGGCGGGGGTCCCTCAGCTCCTTTGGAGGCCTGTGGCCCACTCTGCAGGCAGAGTTACCAGCGTCTTGCGGCTGCTGTCACAAAGCACCACAAGCCGGGTGGCTGACAACAGACTTACTTTCTCCTGGTTCCGGAGGTTTGGAATCTGGGGTCGAGGTGTCAGCAGGGCCACGTGCCTCTGAGGGTACCAGGGGAGGGTCCTTCCTGCCTCCTCTGGCTTCTGGCGGCTGTTGGCGTTCCTTGGCTCACAGCTTGGCTCACAACTAATCACACCTGCAAAGACCCTAGTTCCTGGAAGGGCCACATTCCGAGGTGCTGGGTGGACACGGATTTGGGGGGGAACACAATTCCACCTAATACACCAGCTGGGCGACCTCTCTGTGCCTCAGATTCTTCTCAGCAGAATGAGCTCACGGACCCCGCGGGGTCATGGAGGGGCGACCGAGTGAGCCAGGAAGGGTCTGTCCCACTTGATTGTGCCCACGGGTCACCAGGGCTCTTGCTGAAGGGCAGGTTCTGATCCAGCAGCTCTGGGGTGGGGCCTGAGACTCCGCATTTCTGACAAAGTCCCAGAGGGTGTGGATGCCTCTGGTCCCCAGACTCCCCCAGAGCACTCAGAACAGTGCCTGGTGCATGGGAGGCCCTCAACGAATCTCAGCACTTACGCTGGGGGCTGGGGCTCCCCTCCCAGGATCCTGGGGGGGTTCTTACCCCAGCTTGCTGCAGCATCTTGGAGCCTCTGTGGCCCCAGGGGATGCCCAGTAACTATTTGCTGAATGAGGGGATGACTCAGATGATGGACCTGTGGGCCAATTAGTCACAGAAAACTTCTCCTGAGCTCACACTGGGGTCCTGTGCCGTGCTGGGCACTCTATAGACTCACCTCTTTTACTTTATTTTTTAAAATCGTGGGGGGCGCCTGGCTGGCTCAGTTGGTTAAGCGTCCGACTTTTGATCTCAGCTCGGGTCTTGATCTCAGGGTTGTGAGTTTAAGCCCCACATTGGGCTCCATGCCGGGCACGGAGCCTGCTTAAAACAAATTGTGCTAAAATACACAGACATAAAATTTACCGTTGTGACCATTTTGAAATGTGCGGTTCAGGGGCACCGAGTACCCTCCACCATCGGGCAACCATCCCCCATTATTCGTCTCCAGAACTTTCTCCTCTTGCAGAACCAAAACTCGGTCCCCATCAAGCAGTAACTCCACCAGCCCCTGGCACCCGCCCCGTGATTACCAATCAGTGCCTCATTTAAGTAGAATAGCACAGTGTATGCTTTTTTTGTGACTGGCCTGTCTCACTTAGCAAAGTGCCCTCAATCTCACCCTTGTCGTAACATGGGTCAGAATGTTCTCCCTTCTTCTTCTTCTTTTTTTTTTTTTTTAGTGTTTATTTATTTTGAGAGAGAGAGAGAGAGAGAGAGAGAGAGAGAGCACGTGTGCGTGAGCAGGGGAGGGGCAGAGAGAGAGAGGGAGAGAATCCCAAGCAGGCTCTGCGCTGTCAGCGAAGAGCCCAATTCGGGGCTTAATTCCACGAACTGTGAGATCATGGTCTGAGGCAAGATCAAGGGTCGGACACTAAGGTGACTGAGCCACCCAGGCACTCCCGGAGTGTCCTCTCTTCTTAGACCGAATAGCACTCCATTGGTGAACTGCATTTCCTTTTTCATTCACCCATCCAGACCCTTGGGTGGGTTCCACCTTTTGGCTCTTGTGAAAATGCTATAAACGTGGATGTGCTGACATTTACTCCAAGTCCCTGGTTCACTTCTGTTGGGCCTTTGGGTCTGTATCCAGAAGCAGAATACTTGGATCCTGTACTGATTCCATGTGCGTTTAATTATTTTAAGGGACAGCTTTTGCCTTCTGGATTCTCATGGCGTTCCTCACACAGACAGGATCTCTCCTTTTTTTTTTTTTTTTTTTTTTTTTACCAAGGGGATACTGAGGCTCAGGAGGCTAATTAACTTGACTTGGGTCTAGCTGGAAAGGGTAGGGCCGGGTGCAAACCCAGGGGCCACCTGCAGGCAGAGCCCGTGCAATGAGACGCCCCTCTGCCCCTCTCTGGCCCCTTCACAAGGGACGTCGGTCGCTGGGAGATCTGGGCTTGGGTTGGCCAGGACTGGCTGCCTCCTTTGCGGGGCCCGGTGGAGACTGAAGACGCAGGGCCCCTGGTTCAAATGCAAGAAACAGCGTTTTCCTTTTTTTAGTAGTCTCTCTCTCGACCTCTGGGTGGTGGTTTTTATTGGCTATTTAATGTCCTGTTTCCTCAGCACGGGGCTCCTCTCAGGGTGAATGCCCCCCATGCCCGGGCCTGGCCCCCACAAGGGTGTGAGGCGTTGGTGTTCGCTGGGTGGGGATGGGGAAGCTGGGGGCTCCATCATTCCATAGATCTCCTCTTACAAAACACAAATTCAACAACGTAATTATCAAGAATTTCAAGTCCGTGGGGGCACCTGGGTGGCTCAGTCGGTTGAACTTCAGCTCAGGTCATGGTTTCTCAGTTTGACAGTTTGAGCCCTGCGTCGGGCTGGCTGCTGTCCGTGTAGAGCCCGCTTCGGATCCTCCTGGCCCCCCTCTCTCTCTGCCCTCCCCCCACTCTCTTTCTCAAAAATAAAATAAAACTTAAAAGACAAAAAAGAATCTCAAATCAGCGACGGCAGAGCATTTAACCACACGTACAGGGATCGCTTCCCTGTGCGAATCCTGGTTCTGCCATCCTTTGGTCTTGGGGACCAGCCTGAGATCCTGTGAGCTGTAAATGGGGACAATGACAGCGTGGGGGGGGGCGGCTTGTGAGGATGAGGGGGCTTGCCCCGGCGGCCCTTCCTGTCAGTCCCAGAGCCTCCCTGGGCCCTCCGGAATCCTGTCCACTCCTCCTCCACGTCTCCTTATCTCTGGAGACCCTACCTGCTCCCCTCCCAGACGCTCCTCTTCCCCTCCAGAAAGAAGTGCAGATCAAATTCCACGTCCTGCTCACCTCCTACGAGCTCATCACCATCGACCAGGCCATCCTGGGCTCCATCGAGTGGGCCTGCCTTGTGGTGGACGAGGCCCACCGGCTCAAGAACAACCAGTCCAAGGTAGGCGGTGCTGGCTGCTGGCCCCTGGAGCCACGCCTTCCACCCCGGTGGAGGGGTGGGGCGGGGAGGGGTGCCGGCTGGCCGCCCCGCTCCCCCTAACTGGCCGCCTCCTCCCCGAAGTTCTTCAGGGTCTTGAACAGCTACAAGATCGATTACAAGCTGCTGCTGACGGGGACCCCGCTTCAGAACAACCTGGAGGAGCTTTTCCACCTCCTCAACTTCCTGACTCCAGAGAGGTTCAAGTGAGTCAGGGGGTGTGGCCGGGGAGGGGGTGTGGCCGGGGAGGGGTGTGGCCGGGGAGGGGGTGTGGCCGGGGAGGCGGGCTGGCGGGCAGCCAGGGAAGACCGGTTCAGTGCGAGCTGGAGCTCAGCTTCCTTGTCAGTAAAATGGGAGCATTAGCAGCAGCCTGCCCCAAATGACCTGTGCGGGAGGGGCCGCGGCCCTGGCGTGTGCAGGGTGCTCAGTGGACGTGAGCTGCCCCGAATACCGTGACTGATCCTCGGCTCTGCCCCAGGAGACCCCCGGGGCATCCTCTGGGGCTGCTGTCCTTGCCCCCCCCATGCCCTGCCTCATTCCTTCCCCTCCACTGACACCTAAGTGACCACCTGGGTGACAGTGATGAGGGCAGAAGGCTGGGGGTGGTGGTGGATATGGGGCGAACACGGAGCCCCTGCCAGTGGGGGGGCCCCGGCCTCCTTGCCTTCACCTACCCCATTCTCCGGCTCAGAATGGGGGGTTCAGGGTGGAGGGTGCTGACTTCAGAATCAGGAGATACAGATTGGAGGGCAGGCTGGACCATACAACCTTGGGCCCCCATCAGCCTCAGTTTCCTTTTCTGTAACAGGGGTAAAAGTCCTAGAGACTTTGCTTCCAGGACAGCTTTGAGGAGAGGAAGTTATCCTATGTGGCCGAGCTACACTGGAGGGGTGGGGACACGGGCTTAGGTGGACACTGAAGGGACACTTAGGGCAGGGCTAAGGCTCCCAGGCCCACCAGCCAACCGGCCTGCCCTTGACCCTCTGGTCCCCCACCCCAATCCTGGCTTCCTCTGCAGAGGGCTTTGGCCTGTTCCAGTCCCCTGCTCCTGGCTCTGATCCTGGTTCTCTCTCGCAGCAATCTGGAGGGCTTCCTGGAGGAGTTTGCCGATATCTCCAAGGAAGACCAGATCAAAAAGCTCCATGACCTGCTGGGGCCGCACATGCTGAGGCGGCTCAAGGCCGATGTGTTCAAGAACATGCCGGCCAAGACCGAGCTGATCGTTCGCGTGGAGCTGAGCCAGATGCAGAAGTGAGTGGACGCTCCGCCCGCTGGGGCCCCGCCACAGAGCGGCCTGCCTCACGCCCCCTGGGCTTGCCTTCTCCCAGAAGGTCTGACTGAGCCTTCCAGCAACGCTTCCCCGGGTGGTGGGAAGGCTCTGCGCCCCACACCCCTGCTCCCCCCCGCCCCTCCCCCGCCCCTCCCCCGCCAACCCCTTGACTCACCTTTTGCACACGCTTCCTTCTCTGACCTCTTTCACTAGCCTGGGTTGGGGCTGCCTGAGGCTTTTCAATGTCCTCAGTAACTTGCTGGGTGACTCGGGGCCTGGGGCTTCACCCGGCAGGGCTCCTCTGGTCTCTGTAAGTGGTGCTCGGCCGGCAGCCCCGTCTCCCTGCAGAGCAGAGAGTGTCCTCTCAGAGGTCGGGGCGGCCCTGGTGTCCAGCCTGCCTTTCCTCCTCGCCCTGCTGCAGGAAGTACTACAAGTTCATCCTCACGCGGAACTTCGAGGCACTGAACTCCAAGGGGGGCGGGAACCAGGTGTCGCTGCTCAACATCATGATGGACCTGAAGAAGTGTTGCAACCACCCCTACCTCTTCCCCGTGGCTGCCGTGGTAGGTCCCCATGGCCGCCCTGTGGCCACTGTAGTGGGTGCCCGTGACCGTCACGGTAAGGGCCCGAGGCTGCCGCGGTAGGTTCCCTTTGCCCGTCGTGGTGCCTGTCCGTGGCTGCCGTGGCACCCTCAGCCCCCCAGCCCTCCCCGCACGTGTGGACTTACAGGTGATGTGGCCCCGTTACACCCAGTTTCTGAAAACTTACCTCCGTCCATTGCTCAGGCAGGCCCTCTCCTTCCCTTGACCCCTCCTTGTGCCCACAAAGCAGTGGGGGGCATCAGGGCACCCCAGGCTGATCTGGCTGTGCTCGGTTACCGGGGAGTCAGGAAGGCCTGCGTGGGGCCCCAGGTAGTCCTGAAGTGAGAGACTGGACCCGGGTCAGGCACCAGCTCCAACCCTGTGGTCTCAGGAAAGCCAGTGGTCCTGCTCTGAGCCTCAGCTTCATCTTCTACGAAATGGGACAGTAACAGCATCTGCCTGAAAGGGTGAGGGCCGAGTGAGAAAGTGCCCTCAGAGAGAGCCCGGCACGGCCGTTCTTGTCACCGTCACTACTGTTCTGGTTCTTGCTGAAACCCTCCGCGGTGTCTGCCTCCTGCCCCCAGACAGCCAGACACGTGCAGAGGGAGCCGTGGGGGGCCGTGCTGTGGGTGATCTGCCCCCCAGATCTCTCTCACCTCCCTGGCACGGCAGGGCCCTTGGGCTGACGTCCTGCCCAGCTGGGTTCAGGGCTTGGCCTTGCCAGGATGCGCCCTACCGTGACCACAGAGACCAGGCATAATTCCTTCTGGGAAGGCCGGGTTAGCTTAAGACCCTGTCATCGCCTGTTGGCTGATGTCCCCGGTGTCCTGGTGGAGTGCCAGCAGGGGGAGACGGAGGGCTCTGCCTGGGAGTGCCGTGTGCCCGGAGGGGCCCCGTGGGATGAGTGGCCTGTCTGCCCGGTCCGACCCGGGAAGCCCCCCAATGCCCCACCTTCTGCCGTGTCTACAGGAGGCCCCCGTCTTGCCCAATGGCTCCTATGACGGCAGCTCCCTGGTCAAGTCCTCGGGCAAGCTCATGCTGCTACAGAAGATGCTCAAGAAACTGAGGGATGAAGGGCACCGCGTGCTCATTTTCTCCCAGGTGAGCTGACCTCCCTGCTTCCCCCCCGCAGCCCCCACTCCACATCCTGCGGAGGGCACCCCTGCCAGCTGAGGGCGCCGCCTGCCGGTGGCCCTCCAGGCCTGGTGCTCTTTCCCGGTGGACTGCACGTCAGAGGTTGTTCGTGTGCGCCCTGGCCGGGCACAGCCCAGAAAGCTGGCTGGGTGCCAAGCTCCAGGAGCTCAGGGCATGTTGGCCATAAAGCCCAGCGTCTTCCCCACCACCTGCCCCTTCTGGCCTGCCCACCCCACCCCCCCCCAACCTCCGAAGCAGCGGAGCCTTCCCCGGTGTCCAGGCTGGGATGACAGCCCCTGGCCCTCACCCCTGCAGCCTGACTTGTCACAGGCGGGCCCTGAGGCTGGTTTGGGCAGAGCCTGTGCGGGGGCAGCTCTTCCTGAAATGGCACTTGTACCACTGCCTCTTGGGTGGTCAGAGGCAGGCTGTGCAGCCTCGGGGGTCTGCTGGTCTGTGCACCCCTTGTTCCCTCACCCCTCTGGTTGCATCTGCCCTCTGTCAGGCTCTGTGGGAGGCACGGGGCCAGTCCCTGTCCTTGAGACACGCCCAGTCTAGTGTGGGAGACGGATGTGGGCAACGGACGTAAAGAGACATTTAGTTCCGGGGTCGTCTCTGTAATGGGAGTCAGCAATGGTCCTGCGGGTCCTGGTGCTAAAAATGCTCCTGTATTTTGGGACTGAGCCAGGCCCCTTGCTCAAAGCCAGAGAGGAGGATGTGGCTCTTCTGTGTACTGAAGTCAGCTGGTGACTGCGGCTCCTGCCTGCAGCCCCGACCCCACCATGGGCCCGCAGGAGGCCCAGAGACGTTGGGGAAATCTGACCAAGCCTGGCACTGTGGACTGGCTTAGAGATTGGACCCACAATGCCCCCAACCCCCTGCCAACATAAGATATGATTCTGAGACCAAAGAGAAGGGACTGCGCAACTCCTAGAAATGTGCACAGAGGGAAAGGGACGGAGACAGAGCACCTAAAACGGGCCCACAAACCCCACTTCCAAACCTCATGACAAAACCGGATATTAGGACATCCCACAAAACAGTACGTACACTCCAAATGAAACGAATAATAGAAAAGCCTGAAAAAGACTTCAGACAAGCATGTTTAGGATCCCCCAAATTAATGGAGTAACAACCCATAAATCAAGAAGAAATCAGTTAAGCACAAGCAGGAAGAAATGAAACAAGAATAATTGGATAGGAAACGGGTCTGCATGGAACTAAAATAAAACATTTCAACACCTTGGATAAACTCTCAGCACTGGTGAGGGCAATGCTGATGAATGGGACCTGGTGCTGAGAATCTCCCCAGAATGGAGCAGAGAGACACAAAAATCAGAAAGAAGAAAGTGCACGAAGGACACCTTGAGAGGCTCCAATAATCATCTAACAGGAGTTGCAGAGGAAGAAATAGAGAAAATGGCGAAGAAGCTGGATTCCGTGAGAGTTTGCAGACCTGGGGAAAGACGTGAGGTCTCAGATCTGAAACGTACTCTGGAGTACCAAGCAGGATAAATATAAAGAAACGAATCCCTAGGCACCTCACAGGGAAATCACAGCACTTCAGACCTAGTACCTACAAAGGAATGATGATCAGACTGTCCTTAGGCTTCTCATCGGCAACAACAGGTGGCAGGAGGCAATCGTAAAATCTTCAGTATCCTGCGGGAATGGATCATTTTATATCCAGCTCAACTATCTCTCAAGAATGAAGGGAGATACACGGGGTAATGGGAGCCCAGAAGGGACTGCTTTTCTCTTCTTATAGGGAGCAGTGAAATCAGGGAAAACCTCACAGAAGAGGTGCTGTTTGAGTTTCCTAGGCAGTAAGGGGGTGGGCTTTCCAGGAGGAGAGGCCAGGTCATTTGGGGTAGCTGAGGGTATGATGGAAGCATTGAGACATGAAGCCCATATAGACTGCACTAAGTCTTGCCAGCCTGGAATGCCAGGGTGAGGAGCTGAGATTTTGTGCTGTTAGGTAAGGGCAGGGCTGCTCAGAGCTGTGCTTTAGACAGATGGCTGTGGGGCTGGTGTGGGTGATGCAGTGACTCTGGGGGTCAAGGCTGGAGGCTGCATTCTTCTCCAGAGAGCCCTGAGTCAGGTCTGCCTGGGTCCCACCTCTCTCCCCACTCAACAGGCAGCTCTGTCTTCCCCAAACTCATGGGGACCATGCCCGTGGCCCCATGGGGCTCCTTGCTCTGGGGCAGCCCCTCAGGCATATCATGTCCCCTGCAGATGACGAAGATGTTGGACCTTCTGGAGGACTTCCTGGAGTATGAGGGCTACAAGTATGAGCGGATTGATGGTGGCATCACTGGGGGCCTCCGACAAGAGGCGATCGACAGATTCAACGGTACCCTGCCTTACCCATGCATTCTTGACTGGGATCCTATATCTGCCCTTCCTCCCAGGCTGGGGTCTCAGCCAGGCCACCCAACTGATGTTCAGATTAGTTTCCCCTCATGTGGCTGCAGAAAGCAGATTGGTGTCTAAGTCCTAACAGCTGTCCCTTTTTTTTTTTTTTCAACGTTTTTTATTTATTTTTGGGACAGAGAGAGACAGAGCATGAACGGGGGAGGGGCAGAGAGAGAGGGAGACACAGAATCGGAAACAGGCTCCAGGCTCCGAGCCATCAGCCCAGAGCCTGACGCGGGGCTCGAACTCACGGACCGCGAGATCGTGACCTGGCTGAAGTCGGACGCTTAACCGACTGCGCCACCCAGGCGCCCCACAGCTGTCCCTTTTAAATGCTAAAAGGAATGAATTCCACGGAACCTCTGGGGGCTGCCTGGGGTGCTGAGGGCCCAGTAGGGAACACCTGCTTGGAACTGAGACCCAGACCAGGAGAAAGAGAGGAAATTACCACCTCTGTTACTAAATGAAGCTGGGGCTGAGGGTCTGGGCGGCACCTGTGGGCTTCTGATACCCCAGATAAGCCACCGGTTACCAGCAGTGTGGGACAGAAGCTGCCACCCTCAAACAGACCGCGGGAGGGGTGGAGCTGAGCGCCTGCTCCCTGCGGGCTGCTTCCTAGCGACAGGAAGAAGCAGAGCCCTACGCATCCAAACTCAGTGTACTCTCTTCCTGGCCCGGGAAGGAGAGACCAGAGCTTGCTGGGCAGTGAAGGAGACCTCCGGAGTGGGGGAGAGGTCAGGTGACCCAGTGCCCCTGTGTAGTGGCAAGGTTTGCAGCAGTGATGATGAGCTGTTTCCCTGGGGCTTGTGGCTTTCTGCTGGCCTCCACCCTCAGAACAGGGCTGGGGCCCCACTGCCCGATCGCCCAGGGGAGGGGTTCCTGTTGTCCACTCGTGTTTGAGGTGAAGCGAGTCCAGAGTTGCAAGATCTAGACGGAGGTGGGAGCGGCCGAGGCCCCGGGAGGATCGGGAACCTGTTTGCAGCTCTCGCGGGCGCACAGGTCAGACCCCGTCACTTACGAAGGGCTCAGGTGGGCCTGAGAACCAGCTGTCCTGCGACAGTGGGAGCTGCCCGGTGGGGTGGCCGCGGCCCTGTAGTTTGGTCTTTGCTCATCTAGGCTTTGAACATAACTTCCTTCTCTCTCTGGCTCCCTCCTGTAGAGTCAGGACTCAGAGCACAGCTGGGGGCTGAGTGGGGCTCAAGGGGGCTGCTCTGTCCCCACCCTGGGCCCTGGGCCTCCTCAGGCTTACCCTGAACACAGCTGCGGCTGATGTCATCTGCGATGGGGCCATGGTGTCCCAGCACCCCCCTCCCCCTCTCCCGTCCTCTGCAGCCCTCCTATCTGCTGTCCACCCGTGCCCACCCTCACCTCTCTGGGCAGCCCCTCACTGACCCCACTGGGCACCTGCCTCTCTTCCTCAGCCCCCGGGGCCCAGCAGTTCTGCTTCCTCCTCTCGACCCGGGCGGGTGGCCTGGGCATCAACCTGGCTACAGCAGACAC
This sequence comes from Panthera uncia, assembly GCF_023721935.1. Lineage (NCBI taxonomy): Eukaryota > Metazoa > Chordata > Mammalia > Carnivora > Felidae > Panthera > Panthera uncia. Next base: position 100,801,984 of record NW_026057585.1, read on the forward strand.
GGTCATCATCTACGACTCGGACTGGAATCCACACAACGACATCCAGGTCTGTGGCCCTGACACCGTAACCCTGTCAGAGAGCCCCCTTGCCACCACTGGTTCTGTGGGCTTTCCACCCCTCCCCCTCAGACTGTGTGTCCGGGTGTCACCTCCCCCTGGGCCACCCTCATGGAATCCCAGCCCCAAGAGGGGACCTGGGAGGTGAGTGGAGGCTATGCCCTGCCCCTCCAGCTTCCTCCCTATACAAAAGAGGAAATGCCCAGAGAGGGCAGGCAATGTGCCCAAGGACACACAGCAGTCTGTGTGGCCGACAACCCTTAGTCTGTCCCATCACTCTTAGGATCAAGCCCATGGGGGGAGTCAAAAGGAGGGAGTCCTGGGACCCAGACGGGGGGCAGTTTGGGGGGGGAACCAAGGAAATACTGGGGGGACAAGCCTGTGGGAGAAGAGATGGAGGAGGGGCAAGCAGGGTTGGTGAGGAAGGACAGAAGGGCTGAGGGGGTAGGGGTGTGGGAACTAAGACACATGCTCTTGTCCCTGGCCACCTGGGGCAGGGATGGACACACTGAGTACATACTGTTAGGGGCACACACAAGCTCATGTCTCACGCACACGTGTGTGCGCCCACGCAGAGTCACCCACACAGATAGTCACGCTAGGGTCGCCTCACGCAGACGCCTGATGCACAGAGCCTCGGGCACGTCCTCATACCACTGGGCAGCTTCCTGGCCTTGCTGCCCTCCCAGGGTGGCCGAGTGTCTCCAACAGGAGCTCCTGCGGTCACGAGCGGCTCGCTTCAAGGGAGGTGCCACCCCACCTCCCCAGGACTGCCGTCAGAGCCCCGTGTGGCTTTCTCGGGGGCACACACTGGCTCCGCCGCCCCTGCACACACCCCTGCCCACCTGCAGTTATGCCTAGTTCCACCTGTGCGGGCGCCCAGCCCCGCCCGAGACCACCCACGGTCAGGAAGCCAGCACAGCCCCATGCAGAACACGCCCCTGAGCACGCGTGCACGCCCCTCCCACCTCGCGGCGCCCGGCCCTGTGGTCCGCCCCCCCCCCACCCCCCACCCCGCACTGAGCTGCAGCTTGCCCCCAGGCCTTCAGCCGCGCCCACCGCATCGGACAGAACAAGAAGGTAATGATCTACCGCTTTGTGACTCGGGCCTCGGTGGAGGAGCGCATCACGCAGGTGGCCAAGCGCAAGATGATGCTCACCCACCTGGTGGTGCGGCCTGGCCTCGGCTCCAAGTCTGGCTCCATGACCAAGCAGGAGCTGGACGACATCCTCAAGTTCGGCACCGAGGAGCTCTTCAAGGACGACGTGGAGGGTGGGCGTCTAGGGCGGCTAGTGGGCGGGGGTGACGCTCCATCCGTCCCCGGGGCCCACAGCCTTTCTCCTCTGCCCCTGTCTCTTGGCCACGGAGGGTAGGGCCAGGGCGGCGTCTCTAGGCACCGGGGCTAGGGGTTGCCCCCCAGCCCTGCAACCCCTCTGACTCTGTCCTACAGGCATGATGTCTCAGGGCCAGAGGCCTGTCACGCCCATCCCGGATGTCCAGTCCTCTAAAGGGGGAGCCCTGGCTGCCAGCGCCAAGAAAAAGCATGGCAGTACCCCGCCAGGTAGGGGCTAAGTCAGCCTAGCTCCCAGCTCCTCTTGTGTTTCGAGGGGCTGTCACCCGAGAGGAAGGGTTTCGCCCCGCCCCGCCACCCCTTTCTGTGTTTTGTCGGGCTCCCGTGCTCGCCCCCACTGGCCCCTCACTTGGGGGCCCGCGGACTGTCCGGTGAGCAGGCAGCCGGGCTGATGCGGTGCAGGTTCCGCTCTCTGATCACCATGCCCCTCTGCTGCCGCCCCTGCTGGAGGCTGGGAAGGGCCATGGTCGGGAGTCTGTTCCTGTGGGGTCCCCACACTTGGACCTGGGCACCCCATCTGTCCCTTCACTCTGCACCCTGTCTGCTCCCAGGCGACAACAAGGACGTGGAGGACAGCAGTGTGATCCACTATGACGATGCGGCCATCTCCAAGCTGCTGGACAGAAATCAGGACGCCACGGACGACACGGAGCTGCAGAATATGAACGAATACCTGAGCTCCTTCAAGGTGGCGCAGTACGTGGTGCGCGAGGAGGATGGCGTGGTAAGCCCGCGGCCCCGCCCCCATCGACCCCGCCCCCATCGGCCCCGCCCCCATCGGCCCCGCCCCCATCGGCCCCGCCCCCGCCGGCGGCCCTTCTCCTCTCACAGCAAACTTAACCCTGGGTCTCTCCTGGGTGGGGTCTCCGCTTCCTCCTTCTCCGCTTCCTCCTCAACTCCCATCACCCTCCATGCAGACCCTGGGTGCTAATTATCCTTCAGGAAACCAGGAGCCTCCTGAGGGCAAGGCTGGGGCTTATTCACTTCTGTACCCCAGTGCCTGGCACACGGCCAGGAAATACTTTTGGGGTGAATGAATGAATGAATGAACGAACGAACGAATGAAAGACTGTGTCAGGGGCAGGAGGAAGACCTGTTGGGGCTGGGGTGATCAAGGTGGCTTCCTGGAGTAGGCAGGCTTTCCGATTCATCTGGGGCTCTTGGAGGGTGAGGGGTGGCGGAGGCCGCTGGGAGGCTCCCGGGGGTAGCTGTTGGCCCCACCTCCGAGCATCCGGGGCCTGCGCCTGCGGGGCCTGCCCTCATGGGCCCTGCGCCTGTGTCCAGGAGGAGGTGGAGCGGGAGATCATCAAGCAGGAGGAGAACGTGGACCCCGACTACTGGGAGAAGCTGCTTCGGCACCACTACGAGCAGCAGCAGGAGGACCTGGCCCGCAATCTGGGCAAAGGCAAGCGCATCCGCAAGCAGGTCAACTACAACGACGCCTCCCAGGAGGACCAGGGTGCGTGGCCCCGGGCGGGCAAGAAGCCCGTGGGCGCGGAGAGTGCGGGCGGTCAGAGGGCTGGCTGGGAGGTGGGGGGGGGGGGGGGGGGCTGGGAGAAGGGGGGGGGGGGGCGGGGGTGGGTGCCGGCTGTTTGGGGAGCTTGGTGGCTAGGGTCCAGTGACCTCACCACTGCTCCTGGTGTGGCCTTGGGGAAGCCTCAGTTTCCGCATCTGTGAGAGAGGGATGATGATGGTGTCATGCCTTAGGATACAGTGCAGGGCTGTTGGGGTTCAGTGAGCTCCCAGGAAGTACACCGTGCTCCTTTCGTTGTCCCTCACCCCTGGGCTGGGTTTTGGGGGCTTGGCATGGCCCTGGGCGTGGGGGGGTCTCACTCTGTGCCTCTGCACGTGGCCCCTCACAGAGTGGCAGGACGAGCTCTCGGATAACCAGTCCGAATATTCCATCGGCTCCGAGGACGAGGACGAGGACTTTGAGGAAAGGCCAGAAGGGCAGAGTGAGTCTCAGGACTGGTGACCCTGGACTGGGGCCCAGACACGTGTCAGGGAGCTGCCGGTCAGCCTGGGGTCCCCTGGGGACGCCAGGACAGTCGTCCATCCTTTGGAGGATGTCCTGAGGGGTTCTGCTGTCCTGGGGTGAGTTGCTGGAAGGGATGCGGGGGGTCGGGGCACCCCGGGCTCCGGTGAGGTGTCGTGGTGGGTCTGCTTCCCAGGTGGACGGCGACAATCCAGGAGGCAGCTGAAAAGCGACAGGGACAAGCCCCTGCCACCTCTTCTCGCCCGTGTGGGTGGCAATATCGAGGTGGGGCCCGCCTGCACCCCACTTTCCCAGCTCCCCTTCCCCCCCCTCAGAACAAAGAGCTCATCCCTGCTGCACCTCTGGGGGTGTAGAGTAGGGATAGAGGCGGGGGGGAGGGGCGAGGGGCCTGCCCAGCGTCACAGCCAAGTAGAGGTGGGGCCAGGACAGACCCCTGGGTCTCCGGGTCCTGCCTCCTCTGTGTTTCTCCCAGCTTCTCCCCTCCGTCTGCCTCTCTGCCCATCCCTGAGTTCTCTGCTCCTCCGCCCCACTCCCCGCCTGCCCAGGTGCTGGGCTTCAACGCCCGGCAGCGGAAGGCCTTTCTGAACGCCATCATGCGCTGGGGCATGCCCCCCCAGGACGCCTTCAACTCCCACTGGCTGGTGCGGGACCTTCGAGGGAAGAGCGAGAAGGAGTTTAGGTAAAGGGGCTGAGGTGGTGGCCCGGGGCGTGGCTGCCCACCCCAGAGCGGGCAGGCTCCACTGAGGGCACCTGCCCACCGGGCCGTGTTTGTGGATTCCTGTTGTCTGGCCTTTGGGTGGGCAGGGCTCAGGTGCAGAAAACCCTGAGCAGCCGCCTCTGCTAGACCTGATCCAGGGCAAGGGCTGTCATGGGGGGGGCTCCCTTCTGGGCCCCCCGCCCCCGGTCCTTCCCTCGGGGCCTGACCCAGCAGGCCGGACTGGGAGGCAGTTGATGGATGATGGCTCCAGCCAGGGGGTTACCTGGGGGGTCCTGCCAGCCCTCTCAGAGGGTCCTTGCTGGCCCCTCACTCCCTGAGCCCCAGTCCCCCCCACCCCAGAGCCTATGTGTCCCTCTTCATGCGGCACCTGTGTGAGCCGGGGGCTGACGGTGCAGAGACCTTCGCGGACGGCGTGCCCCGTGAGGGCCTCTCGAGGCAGCACGTGCTTACCCGCATCGGGGTCATGTCACTAGTTAGGAAGAAGGTGGGTGAGTAAGCCTTGCCTGGGCCTTTCCCGGCGGCCCCCCCATGGCCCTTGTGTGCCCTCTGGGGGTCAGCGGGCAGAGGGCAAGTGCCTGGCTCCGGGCACTGAGTCAGGCTAGAGGGACACCTCTAAATGCCTCTCTGGGCGGGGGTGGGGAGGCTGGAGGTGGGGACGGTAGGTCAAGGGGCAGAGCACACACTGGGGTGGGGGTGGGGCCTGGCGTAGAGGTTTGTGGTCAGAAGTGCATTCGGCTTGGCCAGCCTCGGTGGGGAGGTGGCATTCATCCCAAGCCCGGGACACCCCCTGTCCCTCCAGCCACCCTGAGGCCCTTAGCTCTGGGCCGAGACCACTTCCCTCTCCCCTTCCCTGTCTCCTGCCTCAGGTTCAGGAGTTTGAACACGTTAACGGGAAGTACAGCACCCCGGACTTGATCCCCGAGGGGCCCGAGGGCAAGAAGCCAAGCGAAGTCATCTCCTCGGACCCCAACACGCCAGTGCCCGCCAGCCCTGCCCACCTCCTGCCGGCCCCACTGGGCTTGCCAGGTCTGGGCTCCGATGTGCGGGGGAGGGCACCTGGGTCACGGGAGGTGGCAAGGCCCCAGGAGACGCCGGGTCCTCTGCACAACCCAGGATGGACAGCCTCCCTTCCCCGGCTGCAAGCTTCTGCCTGCAGAAATGTCGCTGTCCTGAGAGTTTATCTTTTTAATGGCTATTTACTCACCACAGCGTTCAGTCCTTGCAAATCTTACTATTCGGTAGTTTCTCGTGTGTTCACAGGGGTGAGTTGCCTCTAATTCTAGAGCATTTTCATCTCCCTGTGAGAATCACGTACTCGTTACCAGTCATTCCTTACTCTTTCTCCCCCGAGCCCCTGGCAACCACTAATCTACTCTGTGCATTTGCCTGTTCTGGACATTCCATGTACGTGAAGCCGCATAACACCTGGCCTTTTGTGTCCGGCTTCATTCTCTAGCATGTTTTTCATTTTTTAAATTTTTTAACGTTTATTTAATATTTGAGAGCGAGAGAGAAAGAGTGCCAGCGGGGGATGGGCAGAGAGACAGGGAGACGCAGAATCCGAAGCGGGCTGCAGGCTCCAGGCTCCGAGCTGTCAGCACAGAGCCCGACGCGGGGCTCAAACCCACGAACTGCGAGATCGTGACCTGAGCCGAAGTCGGACGCTTCACCGACTGAGCCCCCCAGGCGCCCCGGTCTAGCGTGTTTCTGAGGTTCATCCACGTTGTAGGGCGTGTCCCGCTTCCTTCCTGTTTTTGGCCGAGTGATATCCCATTGTGTGGGATGTGCCGTGTTTCTGTTTGCTCGGCCGTCAGCTGGTGGATTGGGGGCCATCGTGAGTAAGGTGGGGGGGGGGGGGGCCGGGGGGGACGGGGGGGGGGGGGGGGGGGGGGGGGGGTGCCATGAGTCACGTGGCTGTGAGCGTGGCTGGGAGTGGCACTGCTGGATCACGTGGCCTGACATTCTGAGGAACTGCTGGACTTTTTCAGAGTGGCCACGCCATTTGATGTTCTCACCAGCAACGTGTGATGCTTCCCGGTTTCCCCACCCCCTCCCCGAACATTTGTTTTCTGACTTTTTGCTTACGGCTGTCCCAGTGGATACCAAGTGGTGTCTCCCCGTGGTTTTTTTTTTATAATTTTTTTTTTATTAATTCTTTTTTTTTTTAATTTTTTTTAAATTTATTTTTGAGACAGAGAGAGACAGAGCATGAACAGGGGAGGGTCAGAGAGAGAGGGAGACACAGAATCTGAAGCAGGCTCCAGGCTCTGAGCTGTCAGCACAGAGCCCGATGCGGAGCTCGAACCCACGGACCGTGAGATCATGACCTGAGCCGAAGTCGGACGCTTAAGCGACTGAGCCACCCAGGAGCCCCTCCCTGTGGTTTTGATTTGCATCTCTCTGATGGCTGAAGACGTTGAGAATCTTTTCACGTGCTTCTGGGCCATTCGCGTGTCTTTGGCGAAATGTCTTTTCAGATCTTTTGTTCCTCGTTAATTGTCTGTCTTTGAGTGTCTTTTGGTGACCCATGTGTTTATTTGGGCAAAGTGTCGTCTTCCCTCCGTTGGACCTCGAAGGCCCCGTTCTGACCTACCTATGCCCGGGTGAGGCGTGAATCCCTGAGAGGCTCAGTGCCTCCAAGGACATCTATCCTGCTCCTGCGCAAAAGTGTGCCCTCTGGAGGTGGACACACCTGGTCCTGTGTGAGCCCCGTTTTCTCCCTTGTGATGTGGGACCGGACAGTGGACACCTCCCAGGGCTGCTCTGAGCACTTGGCAGGGTGTCAGGAGTTGGCTCAGTAAGGGGAGGCACACAGCCTGTCAGCCAGCCTGAAGGCGGGAAGCACCTCCAGCTGTCCCGGCTCCTAGGCCGGCCTCCGCCAACCTCCCCTCCCTGCCATGGGCAGCCCTGTGCCATCAGCCTGTGGCTTTGGCCTCACTGGGCCCAAGGTCCTCCAAGGATCCCCATGTCTGCGGGCCTGGCTTGAGGTCTCTGGCTCACCCGGTTCACCTGTCCTTCTTCTGGAGGGGCCAGGCCCAGAGGAGCCTCCTGAAGGCCAGCCTGGCTCTCCCCTGTGGCGCCCCATTTCCTGCCTTTTCACCCCTTGCCTGCCCAAGCCCACCGTCTCACCTCTTCCCTTTGATCTTTCAGACAAAATGGAAGCCCAGCTGGGCTACATGGATGAGAAGGAGCTGGGGGTGCAGAAGCCAAAGAAGCCCCCAGAAATCCAGGTGTGGAGGATGCTGGTGCCTGGGCCCCTGGTGGGTACGGGGTGGGGGTTGGGTCTAGGGACCTTTTCAGCTCTTGCTTGGACAGCTGAAACCCAGACCTTCTGGCTCCACGCTCGGGCTTCTGGGTCTGGGGGGAGCAGTTTGGGAGCACGGACGGGAACCAGGAGGGAGTGGATTCCCAGCCGAGTGCCTGTCCTCTGCCCTCCGTGCTGTTGAGGCCTCAGGCCCTGAAGCATCCCTGGCCTGTCCTCCCCAGGCCCTGCCAACTGCCCTGGACAGAGTGGAGGGTGAGGACAAGCATGAGAACTCAGATGGCCAGGAGCGACTGGAGGACACAGAGAAGGCCCCGCCGTCCCCAGAGCAGCCGCCAAAAGGTGAGGCTTCCCACGGTCCCCCCACCTCTGCCAATGCAGGCTCTGGCTCCCGCCAAGCTATGCTCCGCGCTGGCTCTCCCTGGCCGAGCGGCAGACTCTGTCCTACCACGACAGGATCCGCAGGAGGAGAGAGCCAGGGGCTCGGGTCTCTATAGTGGACTTAGCTTTCCCTACCAAGCAGAGTTTGGGGGTTACTGGGCTGTCTTTTTTATTAGTGATTTCTAACTCCGTTGTATTGTGGTTGGGGCACGTGGGTCCGTGTGATATTGTTTCTACATTATGTTCATGAAACCTGCTTTTTGGCTTAATACGGTCAGATTTGGAAGTGGTCACGTGTGCCTGGAAAGAATGCATATTCTCTTCATTACTGGGTGTGAGGTTCTGAACATATGTGTTAGGTCATTATGTTGTTCAAATTTTGTTTGTTTGTTTGTTTGTTTATTTACTTGAGAGAGAGCGGGAGTGAGTAGGGGAGGAGCAGAGAGAGAGAGAGAATTGCAAGCAGGCTCTGTGCTGCCAGCCCGGAGCCGGACGTGGGGCTCGAGCTGTAAAATCATGACCTGAGCCGAGATCAAGAGTTGGATGCTCATCTGACTGAGCCCCCCAAGTGCCCCCTCAAACTCCTTACATCCTTACTCAGTTTTGGTTTGCTTTAATCCGTCAAGTCTGAGAGGCTTGTGTTAAAATCTCTCACTATGATTGTGGGTCAGTCCCTTTTTCCTTGTAAGGCCAGAGTTTGCCTCGTATCATTTGAGACTGGGTTGACAGATGCATATTGGTTTAGGGTTTTTATATCTTTCTGGTGAAGTGTGCCTCTTATATGATCCTTTTATCTCTCCTGATACTTTTTGCTTTAAGGTTTATTTAAGCTGATTTGGATGGATCGTACTTTTGTTTAGAATGTAGTCGGTGTATACGGCTTTCTATACTTTCACTTCAAAAAATACACGTCATACATACACACTCTTCGCATGATGTAACCACACGGATACAGTTTACCCATTTAAAGTGTGCAAGTCAGTGATTTTTGGCATATTCGTAGAGTTTTGCGAACCATCAGTGCCATTAATTTTTAGAATATTTTCATCACTCCAAAAAGAAACCCCATGTCCATTAGCATTTACTGCCCGTCTCCTTCTCTCCTTAACCCCCGGCAATCACTAAATGTACTTTCTGCCTCTGTGGATCTGTCTGTTCTGGATGCTTCAGGTAAACGGAATCACAAAACGGATGCCCTTCTGTGTCTGGCTTGTCTCACTCAGCATGATGTTTTTGAGGTTCATTTATCTTGTGGCGTGGATCAGCACGTCACTCCTCTTTATGGCCGAATACCATCCTGTCGTGGAAATACGCTGCCTTGGATTGTCATCAGTTGACGGACGCTTGGGCTGTTTCCAGTCTTTGGCTGCCGTGAACATTTCTGTAGTTTTTTGTGTGGACGTAGGTTTCCGTTCTCTTGGGTATATACCTAGGGGTGAGACTGCTGGATTGTATGGTAACTCTGTGTTTACCATTTTGAGGAGATGCCAGATTGTTTTCTCCAGTGGCTGCACCGTTTTGCATTCCCATCAGCAATGTCTGAGGGTTCCGGTTTCTCCATGTCTTTGACCACGCTTGTGTTCTGTTTTTAATGTGTATTAAAAAAAATTTTTTTTTTAACATTTATTTATTTTTGAGACAGAGAGAGACAGAGCACGAACGGGGGAGGGTCAGAGAGAGGGAGACACAGAATCCGAAACGGGCTCCGGGCTCCGAGCTGTCCGCACAGAGCCCGACGTGGGGCTCGAACTCACGGACCGCGAGATCGCGACCCGAGTCGAAGTCGGCCGCTTAACCGACTGAGCCACCCAGGCGCCCCTTAATGTGTATTTTTTAAGATTTTATTTTTAAGTAATCTCTACACCCAACGTGGGGCTCGAACTCACAATCCTGAGATCAAGAGTCGCATGCTCCACCATCCAAGCCAGCCAGGAGCCCTGCTTGTCTTTTGATTATGGTCATCCTAGAGGGTGAACAGTGGCATCTCCAGTGGTTTTGATTTGTATTTCTCTTATGCATAAAGATGTTGAGTTTCTCTTCATGTGCTTATTGGCCATTTGTATATCTTTGTTGGAGAAATGTCTGCTCAGATCTTTAATTGGATTGTTTTTTTATTACTGAGTTCTAGGAGTTCCTTATACATATATATATCGTATCATATATGTGATTGGCAAGCATCTTCTTCCATTCTTTTACTTTAAAAAGTTTGTTTCCTTTACGTGTAATTGGCGTAACTACGTCTTATAAATAGTGTACAGAGGGATTTGTTATTTTAAGTCCAATTACAGAATCTCTGTCTTTTAGCTGGCAAGTTTGATGTCTTTTCATTTATTGTAATAGCTAGATATTTGCATGGATTTCTACTCTCTTATTTTGTGCTTTATATTACCCTTGCCTTTTTTTTTTTTTTTCTCCTTTCCTATTGTCTCTTGGATTGATTAAATTTTCTTTTTATTTCCTCCCTCAACTCCTTCGGAAAGTGTATAGTCAATGCTATTTGATACTCTTAAGCTTTTAACATGTATTCCTCCTGAATAAGAGAAGGATGGTGGACAGTTCCACTCCCTTAACATCTTCAACATGCTGCTGCTCAGTGTTTTAGTTTCAACGTGTTTTAATTTCCCAAATTTGTTATGGTGCTTCTTTCTAAATCTTTTTTTTTAAAAGCTTATTTTATTTTGAGAGACAGAGAAAGAGAAGGGCAGAGAGAGAGAGAAGGAGAGAGAAAAAATCCCAAACAAGCTCCATACTGTCAGCTCAGAGCCCAACGCAGGTTTCGAACCCACAAACCTTGAGATCATGACCTGAGCCGAAATCAAGAGTCGGACACTTAACTGATGGAGCCACCCAGGTGCCCCTTGTTTCTAAATGTTTAATCTTTATTTAGACCTGACCATTCTTGGCAGTTTTATGTTTGCTTCCTCGTTCATCATTGCTTTGTTCAATGTCTTTCTTCCTAAAGTACCGCCTTTAATGGTGCCTTCAGCAGATTTCTGTGCACGGAAAATTCTCTCATTGCGTGTTGTTTTCTCCTTTACTCTTGAATAATAGCAAAGCACAAGACGGGAGAGGGGCTTTCCCTCAGTGCTTTGAAGATGTTTATTCCCTGTGTGTTTTGGCTTCCACTGTGCTGAGAAGGCTGCTCTCAGGGTAACGTTTGCTCCTTTGTCGGAAACCTGCCTCTTCTGACTTTCCTAACACGGAAAGACCACTTTTAAGATGCTCCGTTTGTGGGGGCGCCTGGATGGCTCAGTTGGTTAAGCATCCGTCCAACTCTTGATCTCAGCTCAGGTCCTGATCTCAGGGTTGTGGGTTTAAGCCCCGCATTGGGCTCCATGCTGTGCATGAAGACTACTTAAAAACAAAAAAGGAAAAGATATTCATGTGCGTTTTTGCTGCGATGAAATTCTTATTTATCTTGCTTGTGACTAACTGTGATTCTTAAAGCTAAGTATTCTGTCTTTCATTGATCATGAGCAAGTTCTCAGTCATTCTCTCTTTGAGGATTGTCTTTGTCCCCATTATGTTTATTTTCTCCTGGCATTCCTGCTACTCACGGATTCTTTCATTCATCCAACAAACATGTATTGAAGGCCTGCTGTGTGTTGGGTGCCGTCCTGAGTACTGGGGACACAAGCAAGAAACCAGAATAGCCAAAACCTTCACGTGGAATTGCATTCTAGTGGGGGAGGCAGGCCATCAGCAGGAAACGGAAATACGTCTTGTTCAACAGCAGATCCCAAATGCGACGAAGAAAAGAAAGCAGATACAAGGTTAACCAGAGACAGGGGCTGGTGTATCTTTCACTTCTTTGTCTCTCTGCAAGCCTTTTTATTTTTTTTTTTTAAGTTTATTTATTTTTGAGAGAGAGAGAGAGAGAGAGAGAGAGAGCCGGGGAGGGGCAGAGAGAGAGGGAGAGAGAGGATCCAAAGCAGGCTCTGCACTGACAGCAGAGAGCCCAACACGGGACTCGAACTCAAGAACCAGGAGATCGTGACCTGAGCCAAAGTCAGACACTTAACTGACTGAGCCACCCAGGCACCCCTCTCTGCAAGGCTTTTTGAGTCATCTTTAGATCTAGCTTCTGCCTCTTCCTTTATACTGTTTTGTTTGTTTATACCACCCATTTGTACTATTTTCTGTGGCTATGAAACAGATGATTACAACCTCAGTTCTGTTTTTTTTTTTTTTAACACTTATTTTTTAGAGACAGAGAGAGACAGAGCATAAGCAGGGGAGGGGCAGAGAGAGAGGGAGACACAGAATCCGAAGCAGGCTCCAGCCTCCGAGCTGTCAGCACAGAGCCCGACGCGGGGCTCAAGCTCACGAACCGTGAGATCGTGACCTGAGCCGAAGTCGGACGCTCAACCGACTGAGCCACCCAGGCGCCCCTACAACCTCAGTTCTTAAAGCAACACCCATTTCACGAGCCCACGGTTCTGGGGGTCAGAAGTCTGGGTCGGTGTGGCTGGATTCCCTGCCGAGAGTCTTGAAAGACTGACATCAAGGTGTTGGCTGGGCCGAGTTCCCGAGTTCCCGACTGGCAGCTTAGGGGAAAAATCTGCTTCCAAGCCCATTCTTGTTGTTGGCTTTCGTCAGCTCCTTGGGGGTGGGGGACCGAGGCCCCGTTTCCTTGCTGGCTGTCAGATGGCCGTTCTCTGCACCTAGAGGCCGCCCACATTCCTTTCCACGGGGCCCGCTTCATCTTCAAGCTTCAAAATAGCACTTGTGTGCTGAGTCCCCCTCCTGCTTCAAATCTATGATGTCCTTTTCTGTGACTGGTTAGAGAAAGCCTGCTTTTTAAAGGGCTGGTATGATGAGGTCAGGCCCACCCCAATAATTTCCGTCTTTTAAGGTCACCTGGGCCTCATCACAAGCTCTGCTCCCACTCTAGGGCCTAGAAGCCTTGGAGGACATCTCAGACTTCTGCAGTGAAAATGTTTAATTTTAATTTTTTATGTTTATTTATTTCGAGAGAGAGAGAGCGAGAGAGAGCGAGAGAGCGCACGCACACGAACAGAGGAGGGGCAGAGAGGGAGGGAGACAGAGGATCCGTAGCAGGCTCTATACTGACAGCAGAGAGCCTGACTCAGGGCTCAAACTCGTGAACCGTGAGATCATGACCTGAGCCGAAGTCAGACACTTGCCAGACTGAGCCACCCAGGGGCCCCATGACCGTGTATTTAATTTCTAGAAGTTTCATCTGGCTTTTTCCAATTTCCCTTTAGTTTTTGGACTTGCCTTATTATGGATGCTCATCACTTTTGTCTCTCTCTCTCTCTCTCTGTGGTGGATCTCTGGATTTGGGTGGGTACATCTTTCTGCTCATGGGGATCCTGGGTCACCTGAGTAAGCAGGAATGTCCCTGCTTTATTTCCAGAAGCCCTGGGCCCCGTGGTCTTGCTGGTGGCCTGGCTGGTCTGGGACCAGTCTTTAGGGCACGGTCTGTGCTGGGCCACACAGCTCGGGTTCCACAGTCCGCACGGACTTCGTGTTGGGTTTGGGTCTCTTACCGGAGACTTTCTGCCTCTAGATTCCACGCTGGAGCCAGGCTTCCTCCGCTCGGCCGTGGGGCACCGGACGGAACTTTCTCTCTTTTGCTGAGTGTGTGTGTCGTTAGAGGGTGTTGGGTTCCGGTTCCTGCGTCTTCGCGGCTTTTGCTGCCTCATCCTCCGGGTCTGGGTGTGGAGACGGAACCCAAACCCCCCGGGCCTCCTCCCGGCACCTGCTCGTCCCACGCCTTGTGCTTCTCAAGTTCGAGTTTCTCTTCATTTATGGCGCCAACGGTTTCCTTTGCTTCTTGTGAGCTCACTGTTGTGTTTTTCCAAGGTGATAGATTTTGCCTGACATTTCCGGGTGTTTACAAGAGGGTTTTGTGCTACTGAAGGCCTGCCGTGTCGCCAGAAATTGGAGTCTTCTGGTTATCATTGCAGTCGGGAAGATTTTTGAGGCTGCACCTTGAGGAGTTTGGGGCTGGGGTGCTGCTGGGGGGGGGGGGTGAGGGGGAAGGGGCAAGCCGACGGGTGTGGGGGGTCCACGCCCCCATGCCCCCCTTCCCAGAGGACCGCTCCTCAATGGCACCTGTTGGACCCTTGGCAAAGTGATGGATGGGGTTGTGTGTGTGGCTGAAATGGAGATGAAAAGCCACCAGCCCAGAGTCCCCTCGACCCCTCCCCACTCGACAAACACCCCTTGTCTTGCAGAAGAAGTGCTTCCTGAGAAGGAGAAAATTCTGGACAAGCTGGAGCTAAGCTTGATTCACAGCAGAGGGGATGGCAACGATTTCAGGCCAGGTTTGGGCCTCTTGTGTGCTCTGTCTTGTGTCCCTTGGTCTCTGGAGGGCACCATCTGGACCCCGTTGGGCCTCCTGCAGCTGCCTGGGTGCCGCCTCCAGGCCCGACTGGTGCTGGTGGGCGGGAGCCTGGGCTCACCAGCTTTGGAGGGGGGAAGATCCCACCCCCTCTCCGAATCTTTCCTGTGGCCCCAGCCACCACCGGGAGAAAGGACAGTGGTCACGGAGCTTGGCCTGGAGCATTTGGGGCTCAGTTGGAGGCTTTGTGTACCTGTAGGTGCTGGAATATTCTGGAACACCCATCCTCAGATTAATGTGCACTTTTTAAAAAAAAAGTTTATTTTGAGAGAGAGAGAGCGCGCACATGAGTTGCGGAGGGGCAGAGAGAGAGAGGGAGACAGAGAATCTCAAGCAGGCTCCAGACTGCCAGCATACAGCCCAGTGCTGGGCTCAATCTCACGAACTGTGAGCCGAAATCGAGAGTTGGGACACTCATCCGACTGAGCCACCCAGGCGCCCCTTAATGTGCACTTTTCCCACTGCTCTGCCCCGTATTTTCAGGTGGTCCTGACTTGGTGGGGGAGGAGCATCTGGGCTGGAGCCCACCCTCCCTGCTCAGGACAGAGGAAGGAGCTGCTGGTCTGTTTACAATCCCTCTTGGCAGTGAGCTCCTTGAGGATGAGGAGATACGTTTCCCACTTGCCTTTGGGTCCCCAGTGCTTGGCAGAGAGAGGCCCCTGGCCAGTGCCTTTAGGATGGGTGGTGAATACGCATCTGTCCTCCCACAGACGACACCAAAGTGGAGGAGAAGGAGCCCATTGAAACACAGCAAAATGGTGACAAAGAGGAAGATGAGGAGGGGAAGAAGGAGGACAAGAATGGGAAGTTCAAATTCATGTTCAACATTGCAGATGGGGGCTTCACAGGTATTGGGGTGAGGTGGTGCCCAGAGAGCTAGGGTGGTTGTGTCATTCCTAACCATGTGGGCCCTGGGAGTCTGGGCAGATGGTTATTTTATACTAAAGTGTGCATGGTTGATATAAGTGCATTTTAAACCTTTCCTAATAACCCTGGAACACTGAACTTCTAGGGGTGGGAGGATGGTGGGTGGTGAGGAAGAGACTCTCCTGTGCCTACCTCTGTGAAGGACTTGGGGGGGCACCTCATTCTGCTCCCTTGGCTGGCTTCCCAGAGCTGCACACGTTGTGGCAGAATGAGGAACGTGCTGCTGTGTCCTCGGGGAAAATCTACGACATCTGGCACCGGCGTCATGACTACTGGCTGCTGGCGGGCATCGTGACGTATCCTTGGCCAAGCCAGGCCGGGCAGGAATGTGGCCTGTTCCTCTCTGGGCCTCGGGGAGGGGCATGGGGTGTGTAGGAGTCAGGAACCAGCGCTTTGGATCAGGTGCCAAGGACCCTTTCCTGGTGGTGGCGGTGACGATGACGTGATGATGACCATAGCTGCGGCTCGTCCCTTTATGCCCAGTGCTCACTCTGTCCTCACAGCAGCCTTTCGAGGGGGCGCTACCATGATTCCCATCATGCCGAGTAGGACACGGTGCTCAGAGAGGCCACACAGCTGGTGAGTCCCAGCCCATCCACCTGACGCCACGGCAAATCCCCATAAGTCCTGCCTGGTGCATACCTCGCCCCCTCCCAGGAATAATTCCTGAGGGGCGCAGCACCATTTACAGTGGGCTGGTATTCGTTCGTTCCGGCTCGGTTGATCATCTCCTGTGTGCCAGGCTTGGAAGGTACATCCGTGGACAACATTCCCAAATCCCTGTCGACCCGGGGCTCACCTCCTACCGGGGACAGATGGCGAACACCCTAAGTGGGCAAAGTGTGGCATTCAGCACATGATGAAGCAGGGAAGGAGCAAAGAGAGCTTTGGGGGAGGGGGAGGTGCGTTTTCTAATGGGACGGTCAGAGGTGACATCTGAGCACAGACCTCCCAGAGGCAAGGAGAGGGTTACACAGCTGCCCTTCCGCAAAGCTGAGTCAGCCTGGAATGGGCTGGTTATTATGAGGGGGGAGTGTTCTGGAATGGGGGTCAGCAAACCTTGCTGGTAAGGGGACAGAGAGTGACTATTTCAGGTTCTGCAGAGTAATTACTACACTCTGTGATTACAGCAAAAGAGGCCACGGACTTTAATAGTAAACCAGTGAGCGTGACTGTGTTCCAATAAAACTTCGTTTAAAAAAATAGGGTGGGGAGTTCGGGGGCTCAGTCAGTTAAGCATCTGACTTCGGCTCAGGTCACGATCTCACAGTTCATGAGTTCGAGCCCCGCGTCGGGCTCTGTGCTGACAGCTTAGACCCCGGAGCCTGCTTCGGATTCTGTGTCTCCTTCTCCTTCTGTCCTTCCCCCACTCACGCTCTGTGTTTCTCAGTAATAATAAATAAATAAACTAAAAATTTTTAACAAATAGGCTGTGGGCCGTAGTTTACAGATTTTGTTGTAGAGGTTAAGGTGTTTGGAGCCAGCCTGCGGGGCTTCAGATCCTGACTCTGCCCCTCACTAACTGTGGGACTTTGGGCAAGATAATTTTATTGTGTCTCCTTGTTCCCTCGAAGGCTCTGGGGGGAGGATCTCTTGCCAGCTTCTGGTGGCGGCCGTCAGTCCTTGACATCTCTCGGCTGACGGCTCTGCCTTCCGTCACGTGGCCTTCTTCTGTGGGTGCCTGTGTCCCAATTTCCTTTCCTTTTTTTTTCGAAAATTTTTTTATTTTTTAAAAATGTTTATTATTTATTTTTAATGTTTATTTATTTTTGAGACAGACACAGAGCACGAGTGAGGGAGGGGCAGAGAGGGAGACCCAGAATCCGAAGCAGGCTCCAGGCTCCGAACTGTCAGCCCAGAGCCTGATGTGGGGCTGGAACCCACGAAGCATGAGATTGTGACCTGAGCTGAAGTCAGACGCTCAACCGACTGAGTCGCCCAGGTGTCCCCAATGTTTATTTTTGAGAGAGAGACAGAGCACGAGGAGGGGAGGGGCAGAGAGAGAAGGAGACAGAGGGTCTGAAACAGGCTCCAGGCTCCGAGCTGTCAGCACGGAGCCTGACACGGGGCTCAGACACATGAACCGCCAAATCATGACCTGAGCCAAAGTTGGATTCTTAACCGAGTGAACCACCCAGGCGCCCCCCCAATTTCCTTTTCTTATAAGGATACCAGTCACTGGGTTAGTGCCTGCCCTCATCTAGTATGACCCCTCCTTAACTTGATTGCATCTACAAACACCCCATTGCCAAGTGAGGTCACGGCCACAAGTGTAGGGGCTGGGGCTTGGGGGTTCTGCCCTCCAGGTTGTTAGGGTGAAGAGTTAAGCCCGTGCAGCCTCAGTGTTGTCTGGGCCTCTGAGGGCACCTGTCACATGATCATCAACCTGCTCACCCTGCAGCCAAGGTTAATGGCGTGTCCCAAGCTCACAGCCAGGATGCTGAACCTGGGCTGGGCCCCCCCGCCCCCCACCGTGGCCAGGTTTGCCCTTAACAGTGCTGCACCCAGGCACGGCTACGCCCGCTGGCAGGACATCCAGAATGACCCGAGGTACATGATCCTCAACGAGCCCTTCAAGTCTGAGATCCACAAGGGCAACTATCTGGAGATGAAGAACAAGTTCCTGGCCCGCAGGTTCAAGGTCAGTGCCAGCAGGGCCAGAGCCTGCAAGGGAGGGGGGCTGCAGGAGGGCAAGTTACACGAGGGCCTGGGCCAAGGGAGCGGCGCTCCCTCCCATATACCCGGACGTGGGCCAGGCTGTCTGCCAGGGGAGTCACGCAGTCAGTCAACCAACAGGGCGCTGGGCCCTTGATCCGCGCCTAGCCCCACCGGGTGAGTGTCCCAGCCCCAGGCGATGGGTGCAGAGAACCCGGCTTGGTGACAGTTCCAAGGGGATGCTAAGATCAGACAAAGGTGGACAGACAGGTGGAAGCGTGTCCTCCCTCCTTCCTTTCTGCCAGATCCCAGGCATGCGGGGGTGGGTGCTGGTGGAGGAGGGGCTGGGCCAGCACTCAGATCTCGCCTTGCCCCATCCCCCAGCTGCTGGAGCAGGCCCTGGTCATCGAGGAGCAGCTCCGGAGGGCCGCGTACCTTAACATGACCCAGGACCCCAACCACCCAGCCATGGCCCTCAACGCCCGCCTGGCCGAGGTGGAGTGCCTTGCTGAGAGCCACCAGCACCTGTCCAAGGAGTCCCTTGCCGGGAACAAGCCAGCCAATGCTGTCCTGCACAAGGGTGAGTGAGCCCCCTTCCCAGAGGCCGGCCTGCCAGCCTTCCTCCTGCCGGTGCAGATCCTTCGCCATCGACGAGGGCACCGATGGGACAGGGGCCTGGGGACCAAACGTCAGTCCAGAAGGCATAGCCTCCCAGCCGGGATGGGACAATCCATCATCCGGTCCAGGGAAATTTAAGCCCTCCGTGCTCTGGACTTTTCCTCAAGGTGGGCTCCGTGCAGGCCCTGGTCTGGGCATTGCCCTGGTCTGCGCATTAAAGAGATAAGCACGTTATCTCTTCAATGCTCACGATACCGGGAAGCGGTAAGGTGTATTACCCCATTTTAAAGTCAGAGACATTGACGGGCGGTGGAGTCAGTGCCCCAGATCTTCTGGGATTCAGACCTTTGACTCCTGTGCTCCGGAACTTCAGGAAGCTCCCGGGCCAGTTAGAGGGCTGGGGGCAGCCAAGGCCAAGCTTAAACCAGAGCCCCCGGACTTGCTGGCCCCTGCTCTGTCTGGGAGGCGTCTCCTGAGTGGTGGGCTAGGGCGGGGGCCTCCCTGGGAGCCGGGACTCTAGCTGAGGGCCTGGGGGAAGCCCAGTGTTGGGTCAGAGCGTCTGGCTCGGCCCTCGGGCCCCTGGGGACGCCTGCTCTTGGCCCGGGTGGCGTCTCTCTGCTCCGTGGGCCTGGAGGGCCGGGTGAGGAGCGCCCGCCCGCCGTGCCCCCGGCCTGGGGGGTGCTGGCCCCCGGCAGCTTTTCCACCTGCCCCCCCTCTGCAGTCCTGAACCAGCTGGAGGAGCTGCTGAGCGATATGAAGGCGGACGTGACGCGCCTGCCCTCCATGCTGTCGCGCATCCCCCCCCGTGGCTGCCCGCCTCCAGATGTCAGAGCGCAGCATCCTGAGCCGCCTGACCAACCGAGCTGGTGACCCCACCACTCAGCAGGTCAGGTTTGGCCCACATGCCCTGGGCCTGGTCCCCGTCACGCGAGTCCTGGGTGCCCCGGGGCTGGGGCTTGGGGTGGGGTGTTGGGACTACGACCTTTAAACCCGAGTCCTTGCCTCCAGGGCGCTTTCGGCAACTCCCAGATGTACAACAACAACTTTGGGCCCAACTTCCGGGGCCCTGGACCGGGAGGGATTGTCAACTACAACCAGATGCCCCTGGGGCCCTATGTGACCGGTAGGTGCCCGTCGCTTCTGGGCGGCACGTGCAGGGGTGCTCCACGGGGCCCGGCCTGCCTGCCGCCACCCCAGGCAAGCAAGCTTCTCTCTCTCTGACAGATATCTAGCTGTCCCCGCGATGTCCCTCTGTTGCAGTGCTCATTTCCAGCTGAGGTAAGCCCGCACCTGGGTCCTCCACTGTCCCTTGTCCCCTCCTCGGACTGGCAGGTCTGGTCCGGCCAGAATGGACCCTGATTTGCTCGGGCGTGCCCCTTGGTGTCCACAAGCGTGGCTGTGTGCACACGTGTCCACGGCAGTGACTCAGCCCCAAACCCGGCCTCCACGGCTCCGCCTCCATTGCCCAGCTGGGTGGTGGGCACCCCGGGACATTGGCCCCCTGCCCGGGACGAGGAGGGTGGCTCAGGGACTGAGGGGGTTAAGTGTTAATGGCTATGAGAGGGGAGCTTATTCCTGAGAAACGGCCAGTTCACTCAGACCTCCTCCCGCTGGTCCCCCCAAGCCCTGTCTGTCCCCGTGAGAACTGCCACTTTAGGGTTGGGATGCTGGGGGTTTCCAGACCGGCCGCTCTTCCTTGGGCCTCTTCGGCACTGCAGGTGTGGTAGGGAGGTCTTGACTCTGGAGCTCTTTCTTTTTCTTTCTTTCTTTTTCTTTCTTTCTTTTTTTCTTTCTTTTTAATATTTAAATTTATTTATCTATTTTGAGAGAGAGAGAGAGAGAGAAAGTGGAGGGGTAGAGAGAGAGAGAGAGAGAGAGAGAATCCCAAGCAGGCTCTGCACTCTTAGCACACAGCCCGGTGCAGGGCTGGAACCCACCACCCTGAGATCATGACCTGAGCTGAAACCAAGAGTCGGACTTGGTTTGACTGAGCCACCCAGGCGCCCCTTGGGAGGCCCTTCTGGTGGTGGCTGTGTGTGGTTGGCTGTGACAGGCGGCGGTAGGTGGCGGCAGGGTGCTGGGTGTCCCAGTCTAGCCCTGGCGCTCAGCCGTGTCCCCTGTGATCTGCCTCTTGCAGCCACACCTGCCGGGCCACCTGCCCGACCGCCACAGGAGAGAAAAGCTACCGCCTTTTTAGGAGCCGTGCCACCTTGGGACAGAAAGGGAAACTGAGTAATGCCATCACATGGGGGACGAGGCCCAGCCTGGCTGGGCCAGAGCCCAGAAGTGCCACCTCATCATAATGCAAGTGTCCCACCCAGCGTCACACCCACCCAACACTGGGACGTGCCCCGTGGCGGCCTTTGCTGGACAACTTCTTAGAAGAGATTTCATTTATTTGTACATCTTTTGCACTTTCCTATTGAAGACTTGAAAAGTTTGTCTTGATAAAAGTTGAGTGACGCGTGGAGGGGGTCTGACCTGCTACACTTAACGTCTCTCTCTGTCAACGGGCTCCAGACTGCAAGGGAAGATTCTAGAAGCCCTGCTGTTGCCCCATGGACTCGGTCCGCCTGGGCAGCCCTCATTGTGCTCCCGCCCACCCCATCCCGTCCATACTGCCCGACCACCCGTGTCCTGGCCCCCTGCTCCCTGGGGCTCTCCAGTGCTGGGTGGGTCAGGACTGGGGAGCAGCTGCCCAGCCCGAGGGTGGAGACCTCGGCTGATGCCCAGGGCAGGGGGTTATTCCACCCCCTTCCTCCCAGGGCTGGAGACCACCAGGTATGTGCTATCTGTGTGGGGGAGGGGGCCAGTCAGCAGGCGTCTGGCCCTGGCCCAGAGTGGCTTGCGGGCCCCAGACTCTGATCTGAGCAAGGCAGGCCTAGCATGTGCTCCTGGGAGGGAGGGGAAGAGCCTCCTAGAGCTGTTTTCTCGGCCTATGTGGGAAGGGGCTTGCTCTCTGCCGGGATGTGGTTAGCATCCTAGCGGGGAAGGTCACAGTGGCCCTGAGGGTGGCCCAGGAGACCCTGGTCCTGCCCTGTGCCCTGGGAGGCCCATCACACCCACCTCCAGGTAAACTCTCCCTGTTTGGTGTCATGGCCACAGATGCAAGGAAACAGGGCCACCCCTTGGAGCCTGGACTTCTCCCTGCCGTCCTGTCCCCAGAGAGGCCTCAATGTGGTCACTTGCCGCTGGGGCCTGTATCACAGCCGCCCTTGCTGTGTTATCAGATGGCCTGGGGAAAGAAAGCTCTGCTTGGAGACGGGGGACTGGACGCGATGACCCTCGAGCATCCCGGGCTTCCTGCCGGGAACACCCACTGTCTCCTGCGAGGGCCCCAGCAGACGGAGAGGAGCAGCCAGGCCAGGCCTGTCTGTGTCTGATGCTTCCTCTGCGCTCGCTCGGCCTGGAAGGAGGTTTCCCAGCCGTGGGTGGGTGGCTTCCTGGGGAAGTGCCCTGGGTATAGAATCCAGGATGGGGCCAGGATTTGGGGGCTTGTCTTGGGGCCTCTTGGGCAATCAGCCAGCCCTTACAGGGTCCCAGGACCCAGGTGTCCTCTGTAAATGGCTCTCTGTGCATCCCGGGAGGGCTGGGCCCCAAAACCTCTCCCATCTTGGTGTCCCCTCGCTTCAGCGTCTCTGAAAGCCCCCAAGGCTGATGCAGCGCAAGCACCGAGGTGGGGGCAGTGGGGAGCATCCAGAAGGTGGCCCGCCGGCTTCCAGGACACGTGCGCAGCAGCACTGGCCTCGCCTTCTGGGGAGGGCAGGGTCATCCCTGTCCGCTGTGGTTCCTCCAGTGCCACGTGCACGTGCTTGTGTCTTGTGGTCAGTGCCTCCTGCAAAGGCTCCTGGCTTGGGCCACGGGCGAGGTGAGCAGGTGAACCCCCTCCCCGGCAAGCCCTGTGATGCTCCCGTCCCAGACCTCTGGTCGGCCCTGTGGCTGGCCTCACTGGAACAGTGCTGCCCTTCCCTGGCCGCTGTGGATGGGCCCGGAGTGTCCAGCCGGGAGGCACACGGGGGCAGGGCAGGGGTCTGCATCCCTACTGTCTGGCCCCAAAGGCTGGTGGTCCCCCCTGCTGTCAGCCCTTCCTCCCCAGGAAGCCTCCCTCTGTGCCCCCCATCTTTGCCTCCATCCCAGACCTCCCCCTTGCCCTCGCCCCCCGGGGCCAGAGCCAGGCACCCACAGATGGCCAGATCTGGGAAGGGCTCAGCTCTCCGCAACCAGCGCCCCCTAGAGGCCCGGGATCGGGGGCTTTGGACAGTTGGGGAGTGGCTTTCTGGTCAGCTGGTTTGGGAGAGGAAAATGGATCTCAGACTGTTTTCTTCTTAGTTTATCAGTTCTCTCCAGCCAAGAGTGGTGGCGAGCGGGTGCGGTGTCCCCCGTCTTTGGCATCTTGCGGCTGGGTTTGGTTTTTGCTGCTGGCAGAATGAGGGTCTTTGTGTACGAGCAGAATCCTAAAGTGCCAGCCCGCATTTTTGTTTCCAGCCACCCTATTATTTAAACCAGTGCTGAGTAGGCTTTCTGTCAAGCCACCTTTGGGCCACGGGGGCTCCCAGGTGACGAGGGGAGCCTGGGCTGGACTGACCACGTCTGGAAGGTCCCCCCCGCCCCCCCGCACACGCCTGCCCCTGGAAGTGTGTCCCATGTGAGGAGACCCTCCCTGTAATTACGCCACCTTTGGGAGTTCCTTTGTTTTCTCCAACTTATGACCAAGGTCCTGCTGATACCCACAAGGGGTGCAGGTGCCTGCCCTCCTGCTCTCGGGGGGTTCCTTCCCAGGGTCCTCTGGGGCCTCCCCAGCCCAGACTGTGGCTGGATGAGCCTTGCCCCAGTGACACGGTAGCTCTTGCTCTCGTGTCAGGTCCCGCAGCTCTTGAGGGCTTGAGGGGGGGGTTCACGTAGAGGGTTGGCTCAGGGACAGGCACGCCTCCAGAGCTTGGGGTGGGAGTGGGGGACTTGGCCGAGAGGCGGGGGTCAGGTCATGGCCTGGCCATGGCCTCGGGTCCCCCCCCCAACACCTGCGGCTATTCTGTGCCCACTACCACCTCCGTCGAGGAAGCCGGCTCCTGCCCCATTTTCTCTTTCTGGAAGTTTACAGGTCGTGGTGCATCAGCCCAAAGTCATTGGCGTTGTGTTTTGGGTTTTTCTCTTAGTTTTCAGATTTTTTTTAAACAAAGTATTTTTTTAGGTGCGATAACCCAGAAAGGGCCCGTTGGGTGTGTGTGTATGTCCTGAACCCCTGACGTGGACAGGGGGGCCCAGCCCCCCTCGGCTCCTGTGTGCGGAGATGAGGGGGGGGTCCTGCTCCCTGTGTGTTGGAGCCATGAGGGTATGAGGGAGCAGATCCCCACGCAGGCTGGCATCTGGGCCAGCTAAGGGGGCCGGGCCCCTTGCCCTGGGTACACCCCCAGGCCAGCAAAGGAGCCTGGGTGAGTTGGGAGGGTCCCAGCCAGGGGGCTGGAGCTGGAAGCTGAGCCCCCGTGAGTGGCGACCCGTCTGGTCCCTGGCAGGACACGGGAGAGGCTGGACAGAGCCTGCAGCCGACACAATCCCCTTTACTTTGTACTCTGTGTGTATGTCTTTGTTTTCTGTGTTTTAATAAATCCTTTGGGAAAGGATAGAATCTGTGTTTTCCTAGATTCCCAATGATCTAGATGGGGGTGGGGGCTGGAGGCGGCAGAGGAACGTGGGGGATGGGGTGTCACCGGAAGCCAAACCACCTCCCCCCTGGGAAGACATGGCCTCATGAGGCCGAGGGGCTTGCCGGGAAAAGGGGGGCAAGGAGGTGTGGTGCCTGTCTCTCCCACTTGGACCCCAAACATAGACACAACGTGGCGTCAGGGAAACATGGAGCCCCCAGTGGCACCTCGTGGACCTTCCTGGACCCTGATCTCTCTGCACCCAGAGGCACAGCAGCCTCCCAGCAGCAGAGAATGTGTTGAGGGTAGTGGGGGGCACCCTTATCCTCAAATCACTTGGGATGTGGGGTGCCTCAGAGTCCCCAGTCTCTGCCTCTTCCCCAGGGCCCTTTTTCCCCATCCCTACCCTTTGCCCCAAGGTCAAGACTGGGGGGGCGGGAGGCGAGTGTGCCGGCCCCTGCAGGTGGCGGCCTTTTCCTCCCCTCCCCACTGCCCGCGGCCGGCCCCTGGAAAGGAGAGGAGCAGGAAGCCGCAGACCCCGACAGGCTGGGGTTTTATTTGTCATTCCATAAATACGGTGGCTGTGTCTCGCTGAGTGTCGTCTGGAGGCGCGAGGCATGAGGCAGTCTCTGCCTACGTAGGGAGTGCAGTTAGCGGAGGAGCCACAGTCATTAAAAAAAAGGGGGGAGAGAAGAAAAGCACATTATTTACATGACAGAAGACCGAGCAAGCCCCTCTGTCATTCCTCCGGACCTCGGATTTGCACTGGATCTGGGATGAGAAATGGGGGGGGGGGGGGCTCTGTGTGTCAGCAAGGGAGAAGGATCCCACCCCTGCTCCCAGAGTGGACCTCCTTTCCGTGCTGGGCATTCCCGGAGGGGGTCCCCTGGGGCAAACTGCCTCGAGGGGAGGGCCAGAGGCTGGGAGGCTTCCCTCGACCAGGCGGCCAGCGTAAACCCGTGCTGGGTCCCAGGCCACACTCCTCCAGGCCCCACCTCTGCCCAGCTTGTTTCCAGACTCTGTCCCCCCCGACTGCCACCCCACCAGACCTCTTCTAAGTCGGGGGCCTTCCCCCGGGAAGCAGAGCCGGGTCCTCCCCGCAGGTGGGTGTGGGAGAAATGACAGCTGAGAATCAGGCTGTGGACAGTGCCCCAGGACGGGGAGGCTGCCTGGGTCCTTGCCATGGGTATTTCGGCCTTGGCCCAGCTCCACTCTGGGGGCCCTCGTCTCCGTTTGGCAAATGTGGCCAACAGGGGACTGCCTTCCCAGGTGTGGCTCCCCATGAGGGGGGCAGCAGTGTGAAGGGGGCCCAGCAGCTCTCCCCAGTGAGGGGTGGGCAATCTGGTCCCTCAGTACGGGGGCTGCCTGGCCCAGAGCACCTGGTCCCTGCCTGTCTTGGGAGCTAGACACGCATCCCGTGTGGTGGTGGGCAGTGGCCACAGGCCAGGGGCCCCTGCCAGGATAGGCTCACCCCCTCCCCACACCCACAGTGTGCAGCTTATAGATTTGGTGATGAGCCCAGGGGCCTGGGCTGGGAGGGGGGAAGGTTCTAGACTCCAGGGTCAGCATAAAGGTCAGGAAGTTTGTGGCTTTCTCAGGCCTCAGCCCAGCCAGGGCTGGCCAGGAGGCTCTCTGAGGATGGCAGGGCGAAGCAGGACCGGGCATACCGGCTGCAGTGAAGGTGAGACTGTTGGCGGGGGAGGGGGAGGGGTGTCGAGGTGGGGCCAGCTGCTACCTGCTGGGACCGGAGACACAGAGGCACCCTACAGAGTGGGCTCCTGCCTCCAAATAGCCAGCAGAGGCTGGTACCTCAGGACTCCCGGCTGCAGGCCTGTGCCCTTCATCCTCCCAGCCGGGGGGCTGACGGTTCTGTCCTGTTCCGGGCTGGGGGGCGGGGGGTGGATGCATCGCCAGGAATGACTGGCTCCAGCCGTCCTGACCTCCTCACAGGGTGCATGTGGTGGTTCTGGGGTTGGTACTGCTGTCCGTCTGCCCGGGTAACCTGCTCTGGGCACCTAGACTTAGCACCCTAACGTGGGGTGCCTCACCCTGACCCGATCTGAGGCCTTGAAGAAGGCACTGCTCCAGGGGGAGGCTCCTGGGGCCTTTTCCTAGATCGTGGGGGCTTCTGCGGGATGTTCAGCCTCCCCAGCTCCCCTGCGCATGCAGCACGGAAAACCCCAGGGGCCTAAGTGTGTTCTCTCCGCAGACCCTGAGGCCACTACCCAGGCAGAGCAGAGGTGGGCCGCCTGGCATGTGGCCAGCCAGCGACCACAGTCTAGCTAAGTATGCATGACCTCAGGGCATTCTGGGGCAAGGACAGAGGGGCAGTGGGCAGGGCACCTGGAGAGGAGGGTAGGTGGGGCCCTGGAGGGACCTGGGCTGGAGCCTGCTCCTCAGGCCCCTCCCGAACGCTCAGGGCTGCTCTGGGCACGGGGATCGTCAACTGTGTGCAGGGAGGAAGCTGCCAGGGCGATGAGCGTGGTTAGAAACCCTCCCCCCCCCAACTTCCTGTGGACCCCAAACTGATAAGGAATCCCCCTGGATCTCTGCCCCTGCCAGCAAGGGTGGGGGTGGGGGTCGAGGGACAGCTTGGAAGGCCCCTTGGAGACCCGCTGGGGCAGGGGGTGGTGGAGAAGCGGGTGCAGAATGAATCTGAGGTCGGGCCCATGGTAAAGTATTGGGAGCCCTTGGCAAGAAGGGAGGTTGAGGGCCCCACCTGGGAGGCCCTGCCCAATGTCCAGTGTCCTGGCAGAGGGGCCACGGGAGGAGCCAGACCTGGTTTCCTCTTTCCCACCCCCAACACCAGGTGGGGGTGCTCAGCAGAGGAGAGGCCAGCCCTGCTGCCCCCAGCACCCGACCGGGTCTCGGCCTGGCCTGGACTCGGGGCGTCTCTGGGAAAGGCCGAGGCTGGGAGAAAACGTGGTGGTCTCTTCCAGGAGGGTGAGCAGGGCTGCAGGCGAGCTTGGACGGGACCGCGCCAACACCCTTCCCAGTCAGCGTGGTCTCCCCAGCACGGGTCAGAATTCCGTCCCGCGAAGCGGCGAATGGTGTCTTAGCAGCGACTTTTGAGATCTTTTCCCCGCAACATCTCGTGCCGCGTGATGTTTTCTTTTTGATGCAAACCACACCCCTGACTTGGCTTCAAAACAGCTTAAGCGAGCGAACAGAGAGACTGGGAGGGAAACAGAAACTGTCCGGGCAAGCGGCCGGGGGCTTCTTAGGATCTGTAGTCCTTTTTGCTGTAGGGTTTATTGCCCAAAATACTATCAATCTCGTGGATAATGGAAGACGACAGTTTTGGAAGGACCTGCGGGCAAGGACAAGGGCTAATCAGAATCCCACCAAAGAGACAGGACGGGCCTGTGGAGGAGGCTGGGTGACAGTCTTCCGGCCACTGCTGGCCCAGGCTTGTCCTGCCTCATCACATCAGCGTCCCGCTGAAGCCGATGGGGGCTATGCTGCTTTTGGGTTCCAGAAGGTCTGGGGCAGAGAGGAAGCCTGCCCTGGTACACGCTCTGCACCTCAAATGCCAGAACGTGCTAGAACTATGTCTGGCAGGCATAAAATACAGATTCCAGGGCCAGACACCGGATCTCCGCACCCCTAACCTACTTTTCCCAGCCTTCCCTATTTCAACCAACAGCAAGGCCACCCTTCCAGGTAACAAAACCCCACGGGCTAACTCTGACTGGACTCTCCCTCACCCTCAACGCGTCCTGAACATCTAGGAGCCAAGCAGCTGAGCTCGGGACCATCAACAGCCCTCCCCCAGGGGGCCCGCCGTCACTTCCCTGCGGGTTTTTCTGTTTCACCCCCTCCTGCTCCCTAAAGCCCTTCCCCCACTCAGCAGCCAGGGAGAGAGGGGTCCTGCCCCTCCTGTGCTCTTGGGGACTCCCGTCTCACCCAACACCTCCCAAGTCCTTAGTGCCCCAGGCGCTGCCCCACCCCCTCTGCTCCGGCCCACGCCCACCTGTGCCTCCTTTGCTCCCAGAATGCTTTTCCTCCAGTTAATTTGCACATCTCACTCCTCACCCTTCAAGCCTTTGCTCACGCGGCACTCTCTCAACAAGTCTACCCCCACGGCCCCCTTCAAACCGGGGCCCATGGCACCCCCACCCTGTTCTGTGCCCACTGGTGCCCCGGACCTTGCTCAATTTTTCCCCCACAGTGCTTGTCACCCTCATGTTCTAACTTCCTCATTTACTGTCCGCTGTGTGCTCTGAATTCAAGAGCAGGGCTTTTACTGGCTCAGTGACGTAGCCCAGACGCCCAGCACGGTGCCTGGCACATTGCAGGTGCCCGGCGAACACGTGCTGGACAAACGACGGAGCGGTACCTTGCGTTCAGCCCAAGGGCCGGGGGGTGGGGGGGACACACCCAGCAGCCCCCTCCCCGACCCACCTGTATCGCTCCAATGTTCTCCATTAGCTGGTCTGCACTGGAAGCACCCAGGAGCACGGAGCTGACTCCCTCGTTCCTTAGGCACCAGGCTGGGGCAGGAAGACCAGAGGTGAGGGGGACACACCCAGGGCAGGGGCCCTTTCTGGCTCCACCCTGTCCCTAACTGGGCCACACAGATCCAGCCTCTTGGTCATGGGGCTGAGGGTGCCCAGGAGGGTCCCCGTAGGCCTACAGCTCTGCATGCTGGGTTCTGCGGAAGCCCAGGCACCAACTGCTTGCGGGGGGGGGGGGGGGGGGGGCCCAAGTGCTCAGGGACCACCCCCCATTCTCTCCCCATGAATGTAAGGGCCCCATTGCCCATGGCTGCCTGATGGAGGGGTGGCCCCGGGGACCACGGGCAACCCTCCCCCTCTCCCCCCCAGCACGGTTACCTATGGCCAGCTGGGGGAGGGTGCAGCCCAGGCGCTCAGCTATGGCCTGCAGCTCCTTCAGCTTGGCCTGCTGGCGCCGGCCCTCCTCGCTCAGGATCTTGTCTTTCAGCCACTGGTAGCCCTGGTTGTGGGGGGGAGAAAGCACAGCCCACTGGTGAGGGCAGGTCACCTGGACCTCTGCGTGCAGACAGCTGGTGATTTGTGCCAAGGTAGCACCCCCACCCCTGCCTAACTGTGTCCCACTGCAGAACAGACCTGGGCAGGTGGAAGGATGGGGCCTGCTGAATCTGAAGCCAGAAGCTTCAGGGTCGCTGAGGCGGGGTCCCTGAGTCAGGACCGGGGGCCTGGCAAGCCCGGGGCGAAGTGGGGGTGGGGGAAGAGGAATGCTTTGGCCGTTGGCCCAGAGGACCCCTTCCCCAGGCTCTGGGGGAGCTGTGGTCTTACCTGCCCCCACCCCTGGGATTGCAATGCCTTCCAGGGAATCCCTGATCTCGGTGTGGATTGGGCGGGAGTGGGTGGGACAGGCCTTCCTGTCTTTGAACCCCAGGCAGGGGGGCTCCAGTGCTGGATCTGCCCTGACCTGAGTAGGCCTTTCTCTGCCTGCTTCTCATCCCCCAAACCCTGCATTTGGGAGACCCTCCTGAGTCCCCACTCCAGAGGCGTGTCTGCGTGGGGGGAACTTGTCCCAGGGGGTGGCCTCTGAGGGACAAATGAAGCAGCTCTGCAGCCCCCAGCCCAGAGGTCTCAGAGTTGGCCTAGAGAGTGTGTAGGGGGGTACCCGTCGTGGGAGGGGCCATCCCAAATAGCACAGGTGGTCCGCCCAGCCCACGTTGTCAATGCTGAACCCAGCTGGGGGTGGCGAGGGAGTGAAGGGGACCTTTCACCCAGGGGGCGCATCCCAAGAAGAGGACGGCCTTTCCGGAGGTGGGATCCGGCCAGCAAGGGCTCCAAGTTCGCTTTTCCTGGAACGGCCCCCACAAGGGCCCAGGGAAGCCCCGCCCAGACCCATTGCGGCGGCCCCGCCCCAAAGCCTCGTGGATCCAAAATGCCTGTCACGTGCCCGTCCCCTCCTCCCAGCCTGGCAGCTCTTTCACCTTTAAGGAGGCTCTTGAATAGGGCGGGATGCCACTGTCGTACTTTCCGGAAACGATGCCGCAGGCCAGAGGTGACCAGGTCATGGCGCCCACTCCTGGGAGAGGAAAGCCAGGCGACGTCAGGCCCGGGGTGGGCGGGGCTAGGGAGCGAGGAGGAGGAGGAGGAGGAGGAGGAGGAGGAGGAGGAGGAGGAGGGGCAGAGCGAGGAGGGGCGGAGCTAGGGAGCGAGGAGGTGCCGGGCGAGAGGAAGGGGCGGGGCAGGGGAGAAAGGACGGGACGGGGCGGGGGGGGGGGGAGCCCACCTATCTTGTGGAAGAGCTCCGGCAGCTGGACCTCCACCTTCTCGCGCTGGAACATGTGGTACTCGGCCTGCTCGCAGATGGGCGGGATCAGGTTGAATTGTCGGGCCACGGAATAGGCCTCCTATGAACGCAAATAGGACCGTGGATGGTCCCTGTCCGTCAGTGGGTCTGGGGGCTGCTCGGGCAGCATGGAGGAGACACAAAGACATCCCCAGGAAACAGCCGGCTCACCTGCTCTCCCCCCACACTCCTCCCCGGGGAAATTCACCGCTTTCCTGGGAAACCGGTAGCCTGTCCCCCTACCGTCTCTGCTGGGAAAACGGGATGGGACCCCAGCGTTGAAGGCATGGGGAGGATTCTGGCACTTATTGGCCAGGTGGTCTTGGGCAAGGAGCTCACCCCTCTGTGCCTCAGTTTCCCTGTATGTTGTGAGGGTCAAGTGAGCCAACGGCGTTCACAGCCTTCAGGAGGGCAGTGCCTGCCTGCTATGGTGTTACTGTTTTTATCATGATCATTATTCCAGGGCCCTGGCCCTGGGATGATGGTGGCAGTGTCAGGAAAATGCTACGTCAGGAGGAAACGTAGCATCAGCCCATTTCTGGGACTTGGAGCTCAAGGCCTGGACTCTGCAGACTCTCCCTCTGCTCCTACTGGATGGGTGTGAGCCAGGGCTGATGTCTCCTGACAAGATTCCTGGGGAAGCCCTGCCTGCCAGCATGAGAGGCCCTTTCCTCTTCGGTTTCAGACTCAGTTTTTGCATCTGTAAAATGGGAATAGGATACTGACACCTCAGAGAGCCCTGTTCTGGCTCCAGGCAGCTTCAGAGAAATAGCAAGTACTCATTAATGCTGTGAATGCCAAAGGCTGATTAAAATCACAGGCTCCTAGAGTTGTGTTGAACTTGAAAATTCTGCTTAATTTTTGTGATGAAGTAGAAATCTGGGGCTCACTAGAGGAGAACCCCCCCCCCGCCCCAAGGATACCGGGATGTGGGGAATTCTGGGAGAAGGGGCACGGGAAGGGCTGAGGCCGGGAGGGCCCTGGAGGCAGGGGTGGCAGGTCAGCCTCAGAGCCAGTCCTGGGAAGACCCGATCCCCAGGCCTCTGCTCTCCAACCTCTGAGGAGCACAGTGCCACCCCGCTGACCCTCCTGGGATACCCTGATACCAAGAGACATCTGCAGTCCTCTGTCCCTGATGGCTCCTGGAGGGAAATGACAAGGAAGGGGATGCTTTCCTGAAAGTGTGGGAAACGTGACGGATTAGGAGATGGAAGCCGGGCTCCCAACAGCAGCGCACATTCTGAGGCAGCCCAGGCCGGGCGCTACACCTGGGGACCCACCTCAGAGTGAGCTGGCTGACCTTGGGTGTGTTACTTAACCTCTCTGTGCCTCAGTATCCACATCTGAGAAACAGGATGACAGTAACGCTTCCTCCTAGGGCATTGGGAGGTTTCAATGGGAGTCAGTCCGCATGAGGCCCTCAAGTCTAACGGCAGCTGGGGCATCATGAGAGCTGGGTGCAAGTGGCTGGTACTGTTACTGCTGCCGAGCGCTGGCTGAGCTCTAGGTTCTCTGCTAAGAGCTTTGCAACTGTTCTCTCGGCCCTCAGAACAGCCTCCTGGGGGGTCATGCTAGCGGTCTTGTTCTACAGGTGCGAAAACCAAGGCTCAGAGAGGTGAGGCCATCTGTCCAGGGCCACACAGTGCTGGGATCCAAGTTAAGAGCACTGCCTACAGATGTGGCTGCCACAGGTTACCATACTGTCCCTCCCTGTAGTACCCAGTTGTCTGTGCCATCGGGACCAATGGCACTGAACGAGCCAGAGTCCTGGGTGTTCATCCCTAGAATGGGGCAGGGAACCCCATGGACACACATATGCCGAGAGGTCGCCGTACCATGATCTCCATGGAGCTCCAGCGTGACGTGCCCCAGTACATGGCCATCCCCTGGTTAATGACGTGGGTCATGGCGCGCACGGTCTCTGTCAGGAGAGAAGGGGACACTGCGGGTCGGGGGTGGGGTGACTGGGGGCATGGGGCCCAGCCTGGGGACATTCTGCAAAGACAGGTGGAGCAGGAGGTGGGGGGCTGCAAAGATGTCTTGCAAGCAATGTACTTCCTGGCTCCAGAGTCGGGTGTGGCTGGGGTTTCCAGGGACCACAGGAAAAAGGGAACCACAGCCCAAGCAGCTGGCCTTGAAAACAATTTCCCCCAGTAGTTACGAGTCTTACGGAATCTTTGAAAAATGGGTTCTAGATGGACGGTGGCATTTCTATGGCGGATTGGAGAGAGGAGGGAAAGGTGAGATCAGAGGATGTCATTCTAGACGGTGGAATGGTTGGGGGGGTGCGTCTCTAGTCTGGGGACGGATCACATTGGCAGAGGGCAACAGGAAGTTGCCTGTTTCGAGTCCCCCCCGCTTTGGGGTGTCCCAGGTTCTCCCTGGGATCTGGAGGACTGAATAGAGAGGTAATAATGGCATCCGTCCGGACAGCGGGCAGGGTGGGGCCCTGGATGGTTCCAGATGTGTCCCCAAGAGCCGGAAGTGGACATGGAAAGCCCTGTCTGTATCTGTCCCGGATTCTCAAACCAGCCCAGGAGCAGGCAAGGGACCCTCGCCCCGGCTACACGATACACTCTTTCTAGTACTCAAAAAAGTTTTTGAGAGATGAAAATCTGCCACTCATAGTCTCCCTACTGCTCCCGCACCAGGCTGTTTCAGCCCACGGGGATGCTGTGGTGTTAACAACATACTTGGCCTCGAATTTAAAGACCTCAAATGTCTCTCAGCTTTGCGGGGAGAAGGGCTGCGTCGTCAGACTCCTTGCTGGTCCCATACAGTGCTTGCAAGTCTCACTCCCACAGGCAGGGCAGGAAGGGGGGCTCAAGAACAAGTGTCTGTCAAAACGAAGCGGCAACCTTGACCCCTGGAAGTCCTGTCTCTCCCCAGGTGGCTTGCTCATCGGCTGCCGACATGGCGGGGGGCTGGGGGGCCCCTGAAGATGGCAGGGGGGTGGGAGCCGGAGGAAGGAAGGAGAATGCGGGCTTTGTTCACCCAAGCTCCCCCTTGAATGGCACAGACCCTCGGGCACCTTCTCCCGCAGAGAACAGCACCTCTGTTTTGGGGTGTCGTCCCCCCCCATCCCGGGTCCCTGAGCGCCCCTTCGGCCGAGGTCCCCTCTTTCGGTAGAAAGCTAAGGTAGCTGGGGCTTCTGGGGTGTTGGTCTTGGGGCAGGCACGCCCAGGGCCCCCGAAAAATCACACCTCGCCTTCCAGGCCTTTAGGCCGACCCCTGCCCTCTCCTTCCTTCCAAGGTCGGGGACTGGGCTCCTCTCTGCCCATCCTCGGGAGGAGGCTGGCAGGGAGGCCCGAAGCCCCGCCCCAACCCCCAGGGACCACCGACAGGCTGCCCGGTTTGACTGCCCACACCACTCGATGCCAAGGGGGACAGCTCTTGTCGGAAAGCCCGGGGGGCCCGGGAAGATATCTGCCCACACCCAAGGCCAAGCTCAGGCTTCTGGCCGCTGTCCTTGTCGGCTTCCTCAGAAACACTCCTAGGGTCCCCTGTGACCATGCAGTGTAACCGCTGATTCTTTTCAGCCACGGCCTCGGCCCACATGCCAGAGAGGGAAGCGGACACCCTCGTTCCCCAGCCTGGCTCCCTCTCATCCCTCAGCACAGCTGTCTCCTCACCCGGGAAATGGCACGATACACTGAAGCACCCCTTCTTCCATGCAGAGAGGGGGTCCGCCGGGTGCCTGGGGGGCGGGGCGGGCCACCGGGGCAGCAGCCCGCCGGAGCCTGCGACCAGCTTGAGAGAGAAGGGGTCCCGGGCACGGCTGGCCGGGTGGCCGGCCCACACACGGGAGTCTGGCACTCTGAGCTTCTGCCCAAGCCAATGTCAGCGGCCCCAGATGCAGGGACCACTGGGGACAACTGTCCCGCACCTCGATATTTAATGCCGGCCGGCAGCAGCAGGAGGGCCCGATCCTTCCAGCTGCTGCCAGAACCCACAGTACCTCCTGCCTCGTCACAAATAATACATGGGAGGGGTCAGGTGGCAGCACCAGTTGGCAGGCAGGCGCCCTCCCACTGTGGGACACAGCCCGGCTCCCAGGGAGACCACGGCCTGCCCTGGGGCGGCCCTTAGCTCGGGGGCAGGCAGAGCCCACGCCAGGTCTCAGGGTTTGGCCTGCTCGCGTAGGTATCGTGCAAGGAGGCCAGTGACCGCGTTTTGATGGAGGGGTGGGGCTGCGTGGCAGGGGGCGAGAGCGGCAGGTGGCCCAGCCCGCCCAGGGGACATGAGCACCACGCGCAGCCACGATGCTCGTGGAGGAGGCCACGTGCCGTGACGGGGCAGCTGGCCACCGGTGTGTTTTGCTTCTGCTTGAGGCAGGAGCTTAGCAGACGTGACCTACAACGTTAAGACGCGCTGGAGGCCGCTCGTCCTAGGGATCCCCCCTGTGTTGACTCCTGTGGGCCCCTGGTCTCCCCAACCCTCTCCCAGACCATCCAGGGTCAAGGTTTCAGGCGCCCATCCCAGCATCCTCAAATCAAGAGGAGCCCTGGTGGACAGACAGCCGGCCTCAAGGATCACGGCAGTGCAAGGCGGGGGGGGGGGGGGGGGGGGGCGGGGGGGGGGGGGGGGGGGGGGGGGGGGGGGGGGGCGGGGGGGGCAGGAGAAATGAAATGGCAGCGCTGGCCAGGCGGGGGTGAGGGCGGGGGCTCCACACTGCTTTGCTTTTCCTTCACTTGCAAGATGTTCTCATAGGGTGCTTATTTTTCCTTTATGCATTTTATGGAGAAGTTTGTCTTGGGGGGAAAGAGAGTAGTGTAAATAAAAACACTGTCTCATAAAATGCAGCTTGGACACAGGAGTCAATAGTCGGGCTAAGGGTACTGTGTACCTTCTATGATGAATGTCCTTGACTTGGAGGAACTAAATGGGTCCCCTGGTGATAAAGAAAGATTTAAAGAGACCAGAGTTTATAGCTGTGGGAACACGGACAGGCGCGGCATGACAGAGAGCGTGGGGAGGGGACGCACAAATCTTCCCAGAATACTCATTTTGTTTAAAGACAAAAAAACGAAAAGACAAAAACCAAACAGACCACACAGACCCCACACGCAAATATATACACGCACGCGTGCACGGTATATATAGAAACAAATGAAGAAAAAATAACTCGAACACAACTTCATTTTCCAAATCCCTGAAGCAGCAAAGCACAAATGAGGAGCCTGAAGCAGGAATGGCGGGGGGGGGGGGGGGGGTGGGGGTGGTGATGGGAGGGCGGAGATGGCGGGAGAGGAAAGAATAAATACGCGGCAAAGAAACCAAAACTGCTTTTCAAAGCACCGCTCCTCTAAGTAACAATTTACCTCTCAGAGCAAGAGGCCCCTAAAGCCTCCCGGCAGAACGGGAGTATGACTGAAAAGAACACAGCAGTTGCAAACAGCCATCGTATCGTGACTTCATTTAGCTACGAAATAGTAAGAGCTGAGAGGAGAGAACATTCCACTCGGTTCTGAACCCGGGAGGGGGCGTAGAGCCCGCACAGATCAGGTGCATATGGACCCAAGGCCAGGACGGGGACTCGGGGACTCCGCCTGGAGGTGCCAGCCCCCCCCCCCCCCCCCCGCCCGCCCCCAGCAGCCGGGAGGCCTGGGTGCCCCGCGGAGAACCCACCTTCCATGGGCGTGTTGGGGTCCGGGCGGTTGGCAAACACCACATCCACGTACTCCAACTGGAGCCGCTCCAGTGAGGCTTTCAGACCTGGGGGGAGGAGTCAGGAGGGGTGGTCACCGTCTTCACTGACACTGCTGGGCCCTCGCCCGCGCCCGCGCACCTGCGTGCGGCACAGGGAGCAAGAGGTCCCAGGCACCCGGAGCCGTCACACGGCGTGGGGACCCATGTGGGCAGGCGCCACCGGAGGTGAAGAAAAGCCAGGACCTAAGTGGGTGCACGCCCCAAAGCGGGGGGTCGTGTGGTCGGGTCCACAGGCCAATGCTCTGTGACTGCACGAAGGGGTGCCCTCCTGCACGCCCTGGGGGCCCACACTCCCGCACGGAGTGGGAGCTGCATCCCTGTCCACGCACCAAAGGCGCAGATCACCAGTGAGCGCTGAGCAAGGGCTCAGAGCAGAGCCGCACAGAGCCTGCTGGGGCTGCGGGGGCCGCAGCAAAGCCCCCTAATCGTGTGATTCTTAAAGGGACGGGTGTGTCATCTGGGAGCCCAGGTGGAAAAAGGCACAAAGATGACACAAGTATAGGATAAGCGGGACAGCCTACCCGACCCCTCTCTCTCTCCCTCCCCCCCTCCCTGCCTCTCTCTCTCTCTCTTTCTCTCACTTGTGCACAGTGCACCTGGCTGTGTCTGCACCTTTCCTGGGTTCTTCCCAGCCCTCCCCCAAATCCCAGAGGTGGCCACTCTTCCCACACCCATTTTACAGATGTTGCCACAGAGGCTTGGGGAAGTGATGTCCCTTGCTCAGGACCACCAGTCAGCATGGGGCCCGGCCCAGGCCTGTCTTGTCTTCCCCAGGACCACAATGCCCATCTGAAGGCGGTGGTGCCCTGCTCTGGTGACTCGGAGGCTGGGTGGAAGGAGAGGGTGGGACCAGAGCGCGGGGCATCTCCAGGCCTAGGCCTGCTCGTGTGGCTGGTGGGCGGGGGCACTCTGTGTCCTTCACTTGGGCATCTGCAGGAGGCTCCGTGGGTTCAGGGGCCGTGTGGGGCCAGCGCGCCTCCCTCACCTTCTATTATGTGCTTCCTGGAAAGGCCCCTCTCGGTCTCCGCTCTGAAAAACAGCACAACAGCGTGTGTGATGTTGCAAGCGGTTTTGGGGGAAATGTTCATGATGCAACGTTAGGCCAAGAAAAGTAGGTCAGTGAGTGCCACGTGCATCTGATTCCACTTGGGAGACAAACCACAGGCTCCAGGGGTGCGTTCATGCAGCCAGGAGGAGGGGCGCTGCCCCGCCGGCCTGGGGGAGTGGGGGTGGATGCAGGGGGAGGGGTCTCCGGGTTCCGATCGGCCCTTCTGTTTTGCTTAGATTTTTTTTTTTTTTTAAGTGAAGAATGAATCATATTTATAATTCCTAGGAAGCCGATTTGGTCCGGTCCTAGAGACAATGAGGGGCCAGACCGCTGGAAACGGGCAGGGGTGGTCTGTGGCCAGGGAAGGTAGCACGTGGTTGAGACAGTCCACGAATTTTCTAGGTTTTCCAGAGTTTTGGGGATGTTACCCCTGTAATCAGAAAAAGAAAAAAAACAAAAACCAAGCCCATGAAGGTAAAAAATACAAATGAAACAAGGTTTGAGTAAAAGGCAACTCAGCCGAAGCTGCTTTTCCAGGACTTGATGTCCCTCAGTGGGGCTGGGCACCGGCCGGGGCAGACGGCTGCACAAACCCCCCCCCCCCCCCGGGAGAGCCTCCGATTCGGGGCCATGGCTGCTGACCCCTGGCCCCGGCCCGGGAGCATGCCTGTGCTGCACCTACTTTCCTCCCCAGAAGATCTTGGTGGTGATGACCAGGCTGGACCGTCTGCGAACAGAAGAAGAGGGGTGTTACTGGACATAGCTGGGGTGGGGAGGGGTGTCTTCAGTTTACAAAGAGGGTCCTAAACACCCTTCTCATCTGGGAGCACGGGGTGTGAAAAGGGTGCTTCGAGATCATTTCATGTTTGCCGTGTGCGAGCCCGGGGTCCTGGGGCTCCCCGCTGAGCCAGGAGACAAGCCACAGACGCAACTAACTCATCTTGAAGTTGGGCAGTGGGGGCCGGGGGGGGGTAATGGAGTCTCACGCACCAGACCAGAGCCCAGAGCAGGACACACACTGGGGGGTGCAGGGAGCACGCTCCCAGGAGGTCAATGCAGGGGCTGCAGCAGAAGGAGGGGCTCCAGTGGGGATGCCGAAGGCGAGGGGCCAAGCAGGCTGGCTCTTCCCCTACAGGCCGGAGACAGGCTTTCAGAAAGCGGTTTGTGGGACGGCCTTGGGGAGAGCCTGGGGCATCCGGAGGGAGAGACAGGTGGGTGGCGCAGGACCGCAGGACCCGGGGTGTGAGGGAGCTGGTGTGTGGGGTGATGGAAAGCCCCGAGGGAAAGGAATAGATTCGGGCCTCCTGCTGTGAATCCACAAGAGGCAGGAGCTGACACCTGTTTGGTCCTGGAGGGATGAGCAGGGATAAGGATGGAGCCTCCAGGCCACATCTCATCAAGACCCTTCCCAGGGGAGGGGGTGCCCGGGTCCCCTGTGGTTGTGTTTTCCTCCCTTGGAAGCAGGGGGGCTGCTCAGGAAATAGCTCCTCAAAGTCAGAAGCTGTGGCCCCCTTGAGCTCCGTCTCCAGGCAGGGGGTGACTGGATATGCATTTCCCGAGGTATTCACCTAAGACCTAAAGAGGGGACCCACTAATACATGCGATTTCCTTTAATTACTGCGTGAGGAGGAATTTTGTGATGAATTAGAGCCGAGAAGAAACAAACAGCTCCGTTGGGACAAGAGGAAGGGTGTCTGTCATCTGTCCCCAGGGGGTTTTGCACTCGCTGGCGGGGGAGGGTGGGGGGGGGGGGGGGTGGGGTTGGGGGGCAGCTTTACAACAGCTTCTGCTGTTTCTGAAAATAAACACATGCAGGCCTCAAGGGGCCCCCAAGTGCAGGCGAGTGCCCAGCCCCGTCTGTCCTGGGGAGGGTGGAACCCTCAGGCTTCTGAGCGCCTTGTGGGAGGGCCTGAGCAGCTTGTGGGGGGACCCCAGCCACAAGGGCCACCACTCCCCAGACAAGTGTGATGGCCCTTAGCTGGCCAGCCGTTTGACAGACTCAGGCCCTCGAGCCTCAGGACAGCCCTGCCAGGGAGGCCAGACGTGGTCCCTTTACAGGTAGGGCCAGTGGCAAAGGGTGGAGTCCAAGTCCGGAGAAGGATGTCCCTCTCCTCAGTGGCTATACCCTCTGCCTTACCCGGGCCATCCGGGAAGTCCTCATGTCCAGATCTTTTTGGCCTGACACAAATCAGAGCGCAACCTAGTTCCCTGGCCCCCTGAATCCCTGCTGGACCAGAGGTAGAGATCAGAGGCAGAGGAGCAGAGTCAGGGGCACAAGGACTACCCCCCCCCACCCCGCTCGACTCCCCCCTCAAGCAGAGATGCCTCTGGTCTTGGGGAACGGAGTTTGGCACCTCACTTGGTGACTCAGCCGAAGCTTCCCGCCTCACCACAGCATCCCCCATCACGGTGTGAATGCTCTCTACCCCTGGAGGCAGCCCGGGGCTGGAATATTCTCCCCAGTGAGAACAGTTCTGAGAAGTTCCAGGCTTTCGAAGGACTGGCCGGCTGCCCAAGGGCCAATGAGGCCTCACTGAGCACTCCACTGGGCAATAGGAAAGAGCAGCTTCGGGGCCCTAGCCGGAGCTCGCCCAGGACCCAGCACGCATCTGTCCCTCACGGTGCCCTCCTCCCTCCCACCTGCCTTTTCCACGCTTTTCCCTGTGTGCGCCCTGGACACTGACCAGAGAGAGAACAGGGTAATTACCTCCATCCCTTCTTCTTGATGATGTTTCCTAATACCACTTCAGCCCTGCAGGAAAGACCGAGATACGGGGATTTCATTACAGTGCGACAAAAACGTTAAACCTCGCCCCTACCATGACAATGGGCCACTTGGTCCCCTCTGTGGAAATGCCACTGGGGCCACAGAGCCAGGCTGTTCATGCTCGCCTTGCCTTGGACACTTCATTCCAGAACGAGGAGAGAGCCTGCGAGCGGCTGTCACCCCCCATGAAGGTGGCCGTGAGCGGTGCCCCTGCAGGAGCCTGTACAAGCAGACGGCTCCAGCTCTCACAGAGAAGGAAGGGGCTGATGTCCTGTTGGTGAGGCCTGCCGTATCCCGTTTCCCTGGCCTGCTGGAAATTCACCGGGGAAGATGTTTGGCAACGTTCCGTGGGTGAAGTTTCCAGAGAAGTGTCTATATATTTTTTAAAAAGGTAAATTATTCATCAAGTGCATCCTCTCTTTTCAGAGACGATCAACATGTATTCAGGGCCAGGGGCTGAATTTCCAGCAGGGTGCATGCGTGTGTGTGTGTTCACGTGTGTGGGTGCGTGCATCTCTCTTGTTTCTTGCTTTTGAATGCTAAAGAGACAAACGCCATGAGGACTGCTCTCTGTTCTTTTTGGCGTCACTCTGGCCCTGCACCAAACCTGGGCTAGCGGGGGTCACGGGCGGGGCTGTTCCAGCCTTGCCTGGCACTGTAGCGCTGGCTTAACTTTTAAGAACTTTCTGCTTGTAGCGAAATGTTTCTGAGTAAAAACAACAGACGGAGAATGATCCATACCCAGTGCTACATTCCAATTATAAAAGCGCCTGAGTCATCCACTCAGAAATAATGGGCTCTAATTTGCAAGCTGTTCAGCATACATTCTGAATGCTCGTCATTCGTGGTCAAGACGTACAGAAATTCACTCAGCCCTGGGCCTCTTCCTTTTATTCCTTGGCCCCTCATTTGTGGGACAAAAGATGAGGAAAGGAGGAAGGGAGAAAAATGAGGAGTGGTCCTGGGGTTGCAGGAGCTGTAGACCATCGGCTAATCAAAGCCTGTTGCTTGTGGCTGTGAATTCTTGTGGCCCTGCATTTGGGAAGCCTGACATCTGCTTGGGGCTGGGGTGGGGGGGGCGGTGGTGGAGCGGGTACAGAAATCCTGCAGCTCTCTGGTAAGCGCCCAAATTAGCATCAGCATAAGAAGCAGGGGGCTCAGCAAAATATGTGCTTGGCATTCCGGTTAGCAAGAGGGACGGTGCCTGGCCCAGAAGCCACCGGAGGAGCCCGGCAGCCCCCCCACCGCCCCCCAGAACAGCTTCTTCTGGCCTGTCCCTTGCTTCCCGTGTGGGTCACTGCTGGCACCATGCCACTGATGGGACTGAGGGCTGGACTGAGAAGGAGCCGCAGAGGCGTGCGGAGGAGAGGACAGGATGAGGGCAGTGGGCTCCAGGGGTAACAATAACCCACCGGAAGCTGCTCTGAGTCCCCGGCTGCCGGCAAGGGGCTCCGAGAGGCCCTGAGGCTGCCAGATACCCAGTGCGTTTGCCCTGCTATGCCAGCCCTGGGTGTCCAGTTCTTCGGGGGGAGTGAAGACAGGGACACAGGGAGTGTGGCGGCTGTGGAGTGGGGTGTGCAAGGCTTGTACACGGGGCCAGGCCATCTGGAGCCCGAGAAGGCTGCCTGGAGCTGTCTCCCGCATGCTCTCATGGGCAGCGAAACCAAGGCAGGAGCAGGGCCAGGGAACGCCTGCGGGCCTGGCATCCGCATCGGGCTTTTCTACCTCTGACCCTTTGCTTGGTTCATCTGTCTGGAAAGCATTTCACTTTGATGGGAAGAAGCTGCCAGCAGGGAGGGGTTAGGAGGGGGCTGTAGCACCGGGGGGGGGGGGCAGAGGGCTGCTGACAGGGACTGAGGAGATCTGGGGGTCCCAGTGCAGGTTCCTGGGGCTGTCAGATCCTCAGACCCTGGGTTGAGACTTGAGAAAACGCCCTGCTGGGTCCCTGATTCTCAGAGCTCTGGGCCCCAACTCAAGCCGCAGGTAAGAACCCAGAGCCCTCAAGGCAGGTGCTGGCCCCGCAGCAGCCACGGTGCACAGCCAGCCAGGCTGCAGCCGACCCAGCTGATGGGAACTTGGCTCGCCCCAGGCAGGAGGGGCCAGAGGGAGGACGAACAGAGAGCCAACAGATGACTTCACAAACAAAAGCTGACTTTTGGAAACCCGATGCAGGAGAGTGGATGATTTGATTACAGCTAGTCTTTAAAACTGAAGCCAGCAGCCTTGGCTGAAGAGGGCTTTTACATAATTGAGTAGGGAAGTTCACTGCCAAGATGGGAAGTGCTTCCTACAGTGCTCGGCTGGCCAGACTCTGCTCCCCCCAGCTCGAGAGGCCCTGCCGTTCCCTGCAGCCCTCACTGTACCATTAAGACGTGGGAATGTCAGGCATGTGGCGCTGGCCGCAGGAGCGCGGGGGACGGACGACAGCTTAATCAGGCTCTGGCCCAGCACAGCATCTCAGGCACCAGAGGGACTGTGGTCCTCTCTGTGTTTGGATACATGGGGAGTTTAGTAAGTGACCGGTGTCCCAGTGTTCTGCAATTCTGGCCCCATGCAAACAACACCTTCTGAAGCCACTTAGACTTTAGAAAAGCAGGCAGAGTGGGAGGCCCATTTGTGGACGTTTGGGAACAAGGACCGGAGTACCAGCAGCTCTGGTTCTTCCCAGGGAAGCCAGGGCCTGCACCACACTTTCCCCACGAGAAAAGACACGTACTTGCCCGCCGCGTAGACTTCTGCAGTATCGAAGAGGTTGATGCCATTGTCGTAGGCCAAGGTCATCAGCTGCTCTGCTATCTGAAATGAGAAAACCAGGCCGCTAGTGTCCTGCCAGGCTGGGGGGCGTGCCTGGGGTTCCAGGGCATCGCCTCGTGGCTGGGGGGTCCCCTGTCCTGCCAGGGCTGGGGGGTCCAGGCCCTGCACCCGGGGCTCCGTTCGGCCTCTCCTGCCGAGGGACAGGCATGGAGGCAGCTCTCAGCAGCGGACCCACAAGAAGGAACAGCTTATGGGTTGCGAGTTTCAGGCAAGCGGGACTCTTACCTGTTGGGTCATCACAAAGCTTAGCACCTATACCAGGTTGAACACAGCCCCCCCGACAGGAGGGCGATAGATCCGGGGGGCGGGGCGGGAAATGAATACGTTTTTAAAGCTACGGCTACGACGTGTCCTGTGGCTGGCCGCATGCCCGATGCCTTCCCAGCAACCACACGAGGATGATGTTACTACTGTTTGCAGGTGGAGGAAATGCCACCCTCGGCCGGCAGGCACGCTGGCCTCACGGGAGGCCAGAGTTTGCTGCCCAGGCTGGTCTAAGTATGAGCTCGCGCTTCAGCAGCAGTGACCCACTGGGAGTGGGGGTGAGGCTCGAGCAGCCGGGGGAGGCCCCCCTGCCATCAGCAGTCCCCCCACGCTGCAGCGGAGAACTCTGCCGGTCCTCTGGACAGCGCAGGTGTCCCTTTGAGAGTCGTGGAGGCGAAACTCCCCCGCCCCTCACTCCTCAAAGCTCAGCTCGGGTGCCGAGCCTGCGTGCCCAGCTGCCCAGGGTGGGCTCGGTAACACTCCACAACCCTCAAAACCCGTAGGACGAACAGCCAGCCACATTTGGGTTTGCAGAGATTCTCTCCATACCGGACTCAGAAGCCCCACGGGCCGGACAGGTATGGAGGGTGAGGCCGGTGGCCGGTGGGGAACCCACACTCCGTCTCTGCCCCTGGGAAGGCAGCTCAGCGTGACCACACTCCTTGAGTTTTTTCAAGAGAAGCCAGAGATCCAGGGAATTTGGGGGTGGTAAAAATTTCCTGATTTTTCAAACGTGGGCAAGG
Source organism: Panthera uncia (assembly GCF_023721935.1). Classification (NCBI taxonomy): domain Eukaryota; kingdom Metazoa; phylum Chordata; class Mammalia; order Carnivora; family Felidae; genus Panthera; species Panthera uncia. The sequence goes on from NW_026057585.1 coordinate 100,845,595, forward strand.
AACCCCAAATATTTCTGATACTGAGCAGGCCAAAGCTAACTCCCATCAGTCAGCAGCTGTCATTTGAGTCAGAAAGCCCAGGGGGTGGTAAGGCTGTCCGCGGGGGATTTTTTGGATCCACCTGCAGGGCTGTCGGCTTCACTGGCACTTAAGTGTGATCATGCTGTCGGGAGGCGTCCGGGCGCCCTCCCGGAGCCTCCCCCAAACCCCCATGCATCTCTCTCCACCTCGGGGGTCGCTTTCTTGCTCTTCAGCGCTCCAGGCACAGCAGGCTCCCTCACCAGTTCGTCTTGTCTTCATCCAGACTTTTCCGGGGTGCGTCCCGCCAAGCTGCCCGAGCTCTGCCCGGGAGAGCACCCAGCGCTGGGCCCAGGCAGGGTTATACAGACGGTTTGGGGGTGACGCTGCCTCCTGGGGAGGGTTCTGAGCCGAGGTGACTCAGGGCCAGGGCTTTTATTTTGATACTTCAGACACTGCCCACTGTGGATATTCTGCTCTCTGCTCTTCGCACGCTACATCTTGGAAATCAACCCAAACTAGTTAAAACGATTTAAAAACCGTGGTCAAATATGCGTAACATAAAATTTACCACTTTAACCTTTTTAGTATACAGTTCTGTGACATTAAGTACATGCATGTTGTACAGCCATCACCCCCGCCCACTTCCAGAACTTTCTCATCTCCCCAAACAGAAACTCTGTTCTCACGACACACTAACTTTCCATGCCTCCCTCCCCCCCAGCCCCTTGGTGCCCACCCATCTATTCTCCGTTTCTATATTTTTGACTCCCCTAGTTACCCCATATGAGTGGAGTCTCACACTGTCTTTCTGTGACTGGCTGGCTTATCTCATTAGCTTGGTGCCTTTAAGGTTCCTCCATGTCGTAGTGTGGGTCAGGATTTACACGGCTGGGCTTTGAAGGATGGTTAGGAGTTTGTCAGGCAGGAAGGGGGAGAGTAAGTGGAGGGGGGTGGTAGAAGGAGGGTAGCTTGCTGTGTCTTGTCCTTCCTGTGCGCAGGTCCAACACCTGGGCCTCCTCCTTGCCCAGCTTTCTCTTACTCCAGCATCAGAACTTTGGCCGGTCCTTCCAGCTCCCCCTTGAAGCTGATCTAAAATTGGACCCCCCCTGCCCACCTCCACTGAAGCCATCTGGTCCAAGCCAGAATGCCCTCGGCTGGGTTTCTGTGGTAGCCCCTGACTCTCTCCACTTCTGTCCTTGCCTCCAACATTCTACCTGAGCAAAGTGCAGTCCACAGACCAGCAGCATCAGCATCACAAATGCAGAATCCCAGGCTCTGGCCCAGACCTGTCACAGCAGAACCTGCATTTTAACTGGATTTCCAGGAGGTTCATGCATACATTACAACTTGAAAAGCAGCCCCCACCATCTGGCGGGAGGGACTGGCTGTCCTCAGTGGAGCAGCCAGAGTGAGCCTTTTGAGTTAAGTCAGGTCAAATTTCCTCTGTCCAAAAATCTCCAGTGGCTTCTCTGCCATGGATGGTCAAAGCCAAAGTCCTCACCAGATCTGCTCCCTCACCTCTGATCCCATCTCTTGACCTGAGGCTCCTCCTGTGGCCTCTTGGAGGCTGGGGACAGTCCTGTTCCCTTGGCCTGGAATGCTCTCTCTCTGAATCACCACATGGCTCACTCTCACTCCAGCTTTCCTGATCGTCCTGCATAAATTGGGAGCCCACATCCCAGAACTCCTTTCTCTGCTTTCTTGTTCTCTGTGGTTGACTAAATAACAGCTCCTGGAGCCTGTGAATGGTCCTTTGGGTGGAAAAAGGGTCTCTGTAGATGTGACTACATTAAGGGTCTTGAGATAGGCGATGCTCTCAGATTGTCATGTGGGCCCTGAATGCTACAGGTGTCCTTGTAGGAGGGAGGCAGAGGAAGGATCTGACACAGAGGAGCGTGAACGTAACCACAGAGGCCGAGGCTGGAGTGATGTGGTCACAAACAGAGGACTGTGAGAAAAGAAATTTCTGTAGTTCTAAAACCATGCAGTTGGTGGTAATTCGTTAATGCAGCCACAGGACACATCTCGCCCTCAGAGATAAGATGTGCTTACGGTCTGTCCCCCTCCCCAGAAAGATAGCGGCCGATGACAGGGACCTGGCACTCTGCGGGTGCCCACCAGGCACGAGCTGGGTGGAGACCGTCTTCAGCTGGCCCCGGAGGCCTCCAGACCGCCCTCCCCCACCACCTCCTCACTGCCCCTGTCTACTCCTTGCTCCTCCCTTCCTGTGCCAGGGAGACCTCCTCCTGTTCACTGAGCTAGAGCACGAGTGCTGTGAACACGCCTAGATCCCACCCCCACGGAGGACGGAAGCCGGGCAAATTCGCACAAACCAGGCCCTGGCCGCCATGCACGGAAGATTAGCAGGCTCTGACTCAGAGGACACCTGTCCCATTTCACCTGTCGGTTAGCAGAAAGACATAAACACGATCCTAACCACACCAGGACGGTGAGAAAGAGAATGAGGGCCCGGGAATTTTCAGGGCTGGGCTTTTTATTTTTGTCAATGCTAGGATTTTGGTATAATTCCTCTTCGGGTTTTTCTATGTGAATATATGCTTTTTCCCTGCAGAACTACGGCTCTAACACACAGACCGCTGCAGGTGCTGTTATCCACGCACTCTCTCTGGGCCTGTTCCCGTCATTCTTCAAAACGTGACTTCTGAAGACTTCCACTCTGTGGGCGTTGTCCTACTTTATGTGATGGGGCCTCTATTTTGTGAGTGGCTATTTCCAACATCAGAAACTAATGGCAGGAGGAACTTTAGGAGACACGTGGGCCTCCTCCCTTCCGCTCCTACTCGGGGGACCAGGAACCCATCCCATCCCAGACCTTGGCCCCCCTCCAGGATTCTCCAGGTAGACCTCGGGCACCTGACGTGTCTCTGGAGCTCTGTGTCCTCGAAATAGGGCTAACACTACCTCCCTGGGTCGATGGAGGATGGAGTGTCATGATAAATGTCAAGTTTAGGGGTGCCTGGGCGGCTCAGTCGGTTGAGCGTCCAACTTCGGCTCCGGTCATGATCTCACAGTTCGAGGGTTCGAGCCCCGTGTCGGGCTCTGTGTGGACAGCTCGGAGCCTGGAGCCTGCTTTGGATTCTGTGTCTCCCTCTCTCTCTGCCCCTCCTCTGCTCACGCTCTCTTTCTCTCTCAAAAATAAACATTAAACAAGTTAAAAAAATAAATAAATGTAAAGATTGTAGCTACTATCCTTATTAGATTTTTAATGCCCGGGCCGCTTTGAACGCATGCTCTGAAGAGGAGTTTTTCGCCTGAGCAGCCGTGTCAGGTCACAGGAAGGGCACCAGACTAGAGGTTGGAAACCTGACTCTGACCAGGGCGGCCCCCACACCAGGCCACATGATCAGAGCTTTACTAACACTCTGCCAGGCTCCCCGGGGCCACAGCCCCACAGACATCTGCAGCGAGCTGCTGTGAACCCAGAAGGCCGGGAACGGCAGACCTTTTCTGGGACGGACCAGAGAGTAAAGACTGCAGTCTTTGTGGGCGGTGGGGTTCTGGGAAAGTGGCCATTACAATATGTAAATGAGTGGGCGTGGCCGCCAGTCAATAAAATTTTATTTATAAACACCTGGTTGTGGAATTCATAGAGATAGTAGAATAGAGGCTCCCCAGGGGCTGGGGGATTATTCCCTCATGGTTCCAAAGTTTTGTTTAGGGCGATGCAAAATTCTGGAAATAGACGGTAGTGATGGTTGCACGGCAAAGGGGATGTACTTAATGCCCCCGAACCGTACGCTTATAAACGGTTAACGTGGTAAATTTTATATTATGCATACTTAACCACAATAAAAATGATGCAAATGGCAAATCTTATGTTTCATATACTTAATTAAAAGAAAAAAAAAAAAAAGAACCAAAACTGGGCTGGGGGCCAGAGTTGGCCCGAGGGCCATGCTGCTCACTGCCGTTTGCAGAGTCCTGCCGGGGGAACACCACTTTGCCACAGAAAATCCACCGGCTCCTTGTTTCTGTATCTCCCCGGCATCACGGCGTCTTGTGTACAAAAGGGAGCTCTAAAAACAGGACCCCGTTTCTGGATTCTTTGGCAGGGCAAGCACCTTCCTCTGGACACACCGTGCTCCAGGTGGGGCACCCGTCTGGAATGCGCAGTGGCCCGTGGCCACCCTGGTCTGGGCAGGAAGCCAGCCGGCTAGAGAATAAAACCCGGCCATCCATCTGAACCGCGGCGAGGTGGGCCCCTCATCCTTGACGTATTGATCTTGTTGGACACTAAATGTAGGATTTAATACGAAAATTCTGCTTGCTCCCTCGCTCAATCACTTTCGCCTGCCAGGACCTTTTAGAACCCCAAATCTGTCATCTATTGTGTCCGCTGTCCTCCCAGCTTTGTGTCACCTGGAAACGACTTCTGGTATCTTCACACGTGTCATTATATACAGGACGGAGACGCGGCGGAGGCCAGAACCAGCGAGGCCGCCACTGGATCGTTAATCGATACTCAGGGCGCAATGTATCTGTTGGTGAAGACGTCACCTAACTGGATGGTTATGATTTCGCCACTTCTCTGTATCTTTCTCACAACGACGTCACACGTGGGGGAAAATAAGTCCTTCCCCTCCACGTCAAAAGGGAAACAGGTGAGTCACCCACTACTTCCTTAGGGTGAACCACATGGGCTCCGGGGCTCCGACTTTATATTCTAAGTGCTCTGAACCAATCTGGTAGCTGAAGGCGAAACAATTCCCTGCACCTTAAAAACCCCTCACTTTACCCTGAGATAGTCCAGAGCCAGAACCCCCAAAGCAAGGGCAAGGGACTTCGAGGACCAGCGACTGCCACAAAACCAAAACGGAACAAAAGCACAAGTTAAATACATTTCGATTTTGACGGAAGCAAAGCTTCTGCTTTGAAAACGAACAGAGCAATCACGGCTAACACGGTCTCAGATGAACTCACTGATTAATTTTTAAACGTGACCTTTCTGAGAGTACGTAGGGCAGACATGAGGACAGCTTCTTGTGCAGATGTCCAGGACTCTCTAAGCAAATGCCACTGTTCTCATTTCCAGGATATTCACTCACTGGCCCGACGTGCACAGCAGCCCGGGGTGCACCCGCCTCTCCACGGCAGACGCTGCGTGGCAGTGGGAAGCCAGAAGCCCCAGCAAGTACCTTCGATGGCAGCTCCGGGAAACGCAGTTAGGAGCTCGGTAGAATGGGGAGCCACTCAGAGTCCTCAGCTTGCAGTCAAGTTTGCTGAATCCGCATTCGGAATGCCCTCCACGGATACTTACTGAAGTTCCAGATCTGCGTGGGTGTTCTCTGTCGGAGCAGCTTAGAAATCCATCGGGCTTTGTAATTTGGAAAGCATGCGCTCCCTGAATTTTCCTGGCTAGTGGTGGAACAGGTGTGCAGGTGAGAAGCCGCAGTTCCTGTGCCTTTAGGAGACTCATGGACGCCCCAAGGCACCCAGCTGCTAAGCACAGGCACAAGATCGTTCGATACTGCCGTGGCTCACCTCACCGTTCCCGCTACCCAAAGGGTCAAGGCACCCTTGAAGAACAGGAAGAGGGAGGCTGCGGTGGCCACTGTGAGCACAGGCCCAGTGGTTCATGTGGTGGACTTTACCATGTGCCCGGCGTGGGCAGCCCTTGCTGGGACCTGGGGGCCGAGGGAGCCCCGTCTTACCTCATCGGTGATCTGGCCTCCGAAGGTCACCCATGTTCCTGGAAGGAGACACACAGGCTCAAGTCAGAGAGCCTCCCCAGGGAGCTTGGACCTCCCCCAGAGTGCTCAGTCCTCATGCTGCAGGGCCTGGGGGGGGGGGGCAGCCACAGGCCACCGTGCCCCTCTGCTCTGCGGTGAGCATGTCCTCGGCACGTGTGGACACCTGGCCTTCAGGGCAAGTCTTCCTCTCTTGGGGCCACCAACCTGGGGGACAGGACATGCCTGGAGCAGGCAGCGGGGCGCAGATCTTTGAGCTGCTCGTTGGGGCTCACGCTGACGCGGCTCCCATTCTGGTGACCAGCCACACGGAGCAGGATGAGGGGTGTCTCCCGGAAAACAGGCTACGTCTGACAGCCACGCCCGCACTCTTGCTGGATGGCATACACGTGTATGTGTGTGGAGGGGTGTGGCGGAAGCATACTGTGTGTTCCATGGAGGGGGAGGGACAGTGTATTCTGGGAGCAGAACTCACATCCGGGCAAAAAATCCACCTGCTCTTTATGAGGACTCTGCCACGTGAGGAACGAAGATGGTCTCCAGACACACCTGGGGCCAGCGTGCTTCTCTAGTATTCTGGCGCGAGGCAGGGGGCTGTGTGGGCACAGGGCCCTGATAACTTGCCTCGTCTCCCCCCTCTCTCCCCTAGGACACCCCCACCTCCTGGTTGCCATGGCAACAGCCTCACCAGCGCCCCCCCATCCTGGCTCCCTACCCTTACCCCCAGGAGTGGCCCCTTGAGTCCCCCCCCCAAAGCCCCTGCTCCCTTGGGGGGCACTGGACCAAGGGGGCCCCACACTCACCGAGCCCCAGGCAGGAGACCCGCAGGCCCGACTTGCCCAGGTTCCTGGAAAACAAACTTGGTGTGAGTTCTCAGGAGTGGCACAGGACCTGGCAGCCAGGCGCAGGCCCCCCCCTATTCCCAGTGCCGTATTCCTTGAGCCCCCCACCCTAGTCAATGCATCTTTTGAGGCTCTGAAGGCCACGGGTCCTTTGGAGAGAGTCCTACTGTAGCTCACCTGCCCCCTGGGGGTCAAGAGCCAACCGTCCACTTCCCGCCCCCCTGCCCCTGCCCCTGCCACACACACACCACAGTTCGGCCACGGGCTGGGCCTTGCTGGTGCCCATGGTGGGGCCTGGAGAGCGCCCCAGAGAGAGGCTGGCGGAGTGGACAGTGTCTTGTTTCACGGGCGAAACAAGGCTGATGTAGGCGTGGCAGTGCTCTGCTGAGGACTGGATGCCCATCTGTCCCGGCACAGGCCGGCTGGGGGCCTGCGGGGGCAGCAACTCGTCGAGGATCCTCCACGGCTCTGTGGGTCAGGCACCTTCCTTTTCCCAATATTCCCACTTGACCTGAGAGCATGCCGGACCCGCCCAGGAAGCGGCGAAGCCAGGAGTCCACCCAGGCAGTCAGCTCCAAGAGCATGCTCCCCACCACGATGGCATGACCCTGTCTGCATTTACGGGGGACCCAGGATGCGAGCTGCCCAGATGGGGAAGTTGGCCAGGGCAGGGTCGGAGTCCACTACCCTCAGGGGGACCCCACTGCCGGCATCTCAGTCCTGGGACCGGCCCCCGGGTGCAACACCCGGCCAGGCACCGGGAATCAGAGAGTTGTGACGGACCCAGAGGGTGAACCCCAGCTTCCGTCCCAGAGGGCCCCAGCTTTTCCCTGGGAGTACCCCACTTCCAACTTTAGTGGATGCTGTGTCCTCAGTTTCTCCCCCCAAACCTGGCCCCCTCGGGCCCTCTGAAGCTTCGGTTTCCTGGTCCCAAGATCCACAGGTGGTTGTGGGGGGTGGGGAGGGGGGTATAATAAATTTGTAAGCGGTTTGAAAACAGTTTCACGTGTCTCCAAATTTAAAGTAGTTCTGGAATACGCAGGCTTCTGTTCAAATTTCCCATTAAAAGCAGCCCGGCTGCCAGCCCACAGTTCCTGCAGGGAGGGCTGGGATTTTCCCTAAATAAAGTACAGAACAGAACAGCAGCTGGTTTCTCTTTCAGGGAGGGGGGCAGAGGGAGCAGAGGCTCTGAAGCCAGAGCTCAAACCCTGGCTATGCGTCTTTGGGTGTGCGATGTAACCTCGTGATGCCTCAGTGTGCCCCTCTGTAGAATGGGCTCACAGGGCCGGCCGAGAGGATGACACGAGATATAACACGTGTTCCCCCGGGGCACAGAGTCACAGAACACGGATTCTGCATGTGTCCCACTTCTAAGAGACAGGGGACAGAACACAGACAGAGGCCTTTTTTCCTCACGTGAGAAGCAATGGACCAGTCAAGAAGTTTTTTTTTTTTCCCCTTAGAAATCAGTGAAATAACCTGAGGGTGCCCTCAGCATGTCTCGTATGTTCTGACCCAGAGCCCCTGGCATCTCTGGCTGCTCTCAAGGAAGGCACGATGTGTGAGGTGAGGGACAGTCGCCATACGTATCGTGGTGATCCTTTCATAGTGCACCCACACACGTCAGATCTTTATGTGGTATACCTTAGCCTTACACAGTGTTACCACATTTCCAGAAGCCTGTGGGAAAATACTTGATTTAACTTCAGATCTGCTATGAGAAATTTAAAATAGATTATGCATGAAATCCAAGGGCTGAGTGGTCAAAAGACGTGACTTGAGAGTTTTCTTACATTCTTTAAACCGTGTGTGAATTGCTGTTGCTTGCTAGGCAGGAAGGTAATTTTTGTTTTGTTGTCTGTAAATAAACTGGAATTAAAAAGTAATTAAAAAAAAAAAAAAGAAAGAAAGGCAAAGCACATCGCCTATAGACCACGCATCAGGCCGGGCCGATTTAACGGTGCAATTTTCCCCATGCTAGTTAGAAGGGACCCGTGGCGTGAAATCAGAGCATTGCTTAAAAGCAGTCTGGTAACGAGGCAAAAAGGATAGAGGACTCTGATCAGTGGTTCTTAACTGTTGGGAGGTCACAGGCCCCTTTGAGAAGCCGATAAAGGCTACAGACCCCTTCCCTGGAAATGTGCAAGGACACGAAAACCCCCAGAACCCCGTTAGCAATGCCCGGCGGGCAGCGGCGGGGGGGGGGGCGGGGAGCGGTTCACAGGGCCCCGGGCACCTGCTCTCAATAAATCCAGGTGCTGGAAGGGGGGGCTGAGCTCCCGACTCTGCAAAACCGGCTCCCACCTGTGACCGTGGGAAGCAATTTCCTGGCCAGGCTCTGAGGAAGGCTAAGCGTTAGGTACGTCCTCTCGGAGTTCCCTTTTACCAGCATGGAACCAAATGCCTGAACGGGCTGCGCGTTCAGGGAGACGAGCGGCGTTAGCAACAGGCAGATGAGGGTACAGAACGCCTGGCTGTGTCCACCTGGGTCTGTGGCTCAAACTCGCCCACCAGAAGGGGCTCCTCGCCTCCGACCCAGGCTCTCCAGCTGCTTTTCCACCCACTGCCCACAGGAATAATCGAATGAAACTAGGACACCGCGTGATGCTGCAATTACCCCGCTCAAGTTGCCTCCCTGATAAAATGATGGTATTAGTTCTGCCATCGCTGCCAGGCCTCGGGAGAAGGGATGAGAAGGGACAGGGTACCTCCGGGCGAAAAGCTTTACAAACATGACTGCTCTGCGACGGGGGGGGGGGGGGGGGGGGC
>NW_026057585.1:100855034-100899871 GCF_023721935.1 Panthera uncia
GGGGGGGGGGGGGGGGGGGGGGGAGCCCCAGACATCTCAGCCTCAGCTGGACCGGGGCTGGGGACCAGGCCACTTTCTGATCAGCTGTCGTACGGAGGAGGGAGGCTGTGTGTGATTACCTGTTCACAGGTCTGCCGCGCTCACAGACTCCAGGCTCCCTAAGAACAGGCCTGGGTTTCTGGGCCTTCGTCCTTAGACTGCAGCTGACATTCGCAGGGTCTCAGGGCTGCTTGTTGGGAAACTGGGGGGTGGGAAGCCCAGGCCCTGAGGCCAGGCCCCGCCGCTTACTCACAGGGCTTGGCATCACGCCTCTCCCACCACGGAGCCCCTCTTGGGCCCTCCGGCAAGAATGTGGCTGGCGCTCTGGCCACCCACCTTTTGTTCCCTCAGCACCAAAGGGTGTGGCTGGAGGCCTCCCCCACCTCTGGCCAGCTTCCTAAGGTGATCGGAGTTGGGGGCAAATAACCAGGCCCCCTGCAGCCCTCATCTGCACCCAAGCCGTGGTGCTGGGACAGTCACTATGCAGCAACCCCAGGAGGGGCAGGTATCTACCTGTAAGGCAGGTGCCCTGTGCTCACCAAGAGTCGGTACCCAATGGTTTGGACTCTGGCTCCCACTTCAGCTTCTAGGCAACTACGTTTCCTTTAGAGGTAGAACCTGCCTTCCTCCCCCCACACTGTAGTCCAGAAAAGCTCACCAGGCCACATGTAAGGACGGATGGGGGGGGTCCCATAATTAGGAAGTGCTGGGGCTGGGATCTGAACCCAGCCTCTTGGACTGCAAACCCCCTTATCATCCGTCTCGCCCTCCCTGCCTCCAGCATGTGTCATACCTGAACACACAAATGCACACACACACGTATGTGCAAATATATGCATACATGTGCCCACGTGTGTACTCACACAGATATGCACACACACATACCTATGCACACGCGGTAATCCTGAGCAACCAGGCTCTTTGAGATTTACTCCTTAATCGACCACAGGATCTTAGGAGGGAAATCATGTGAATAGCCATATTTTCCATTTACACAGCACTTTACATTTTAAGAAATGATCTCACTCATATTAACTCCTTTAATGATCCCGGGACTGACTTAAAAGTATCAGCCGGTAACAGGTACCTAGCTTGAAACATATAGTCTGTTTACTCTTAGCTTTTGATCCCAACTTAACAAAAAGAGATAAGCCGGCAGGGCTCCAAGACTGGAGAATTCCAATCTGGATTGTCCTCCTCAAGCTTAGAGGCTGGGAACACAAGGCTTTTTACACCAAAGGCTCATAAAAGAATATCAAACACCCCCAAGGACCCAGGGAAGGAAGGGATACAGGCAGAGGCGCAAAAGAAATCAGAGTTACTCCAAAATTCATCTCCAGGAGGCAGGGAACTCCACACGGTTCTTTCACGCGAGGTCTGACTTTAGGCATTGGTTTTGGGGCAGGTTCAAGCTAAACATCTCAGGTGTTAGAAGTGAATCTCTCATTACTTTTCAAGTTGTCAGCACCACCAGCTAGACACCCAGACACTCTCCTCAAATACAACTAGAATCTTCTGTGGCTCTTTTTGAGCCTACGTGACTCTTTGGGTCCAGCCGCAGCAGATTGTTTGCTGTAACATCATCTCCCAGGAACATCATTCTAGAAAGGCCTAAGGGTGGACATACAGAAACACTCATAGTAAGAAAGGCCAGACTGCCAAGCAAGGTGCCCTCCGACCTTGGCCCCAGGGGTCCTTGGTACAAAGCGGGGACTCTCCTCTTCCACCTGGGTGCATGTGCCCAGCATCTGAGCAAGGCCCAGGGTGGGACAAGGGGTGACATCCAAGGAGGGGGAGGAAGGTCCCTGCCCCTGACGCTCATGCTCTGCACCCTTTCCACATACCGGCGGACTGAGCCCAGGCAGACGTACACAGTGCAGTCTGGGCTAAGCCACCAGCAGGAGGGTCCAGATGCCGCTCTGTGCCCTGCCGAGTGGTGGTCCTGCCTGTGGAGGACCCCGGCCTGGGGTCTGGAAGATGAATTTCATCACATGGTTCACTCAATGGTCCCTGAATATCAAACCAACGCTTGTCATGAGGGCCTAACCGCAAAGACCACCTAGGGGAGGGCATGGAGGGCAGGAGGCCCTCCGGCCGGTGTTGGCGGTGGTCCCCAGGAAGAGAAAGCATCCCTGAGTCTTGGAAACCATCACATGGATGGTTTGGCTACTGTTACCACCGCCCACTGCCCCCACCCCCCAACAAAGGAAACAAACGGGCAGAAGGAAGAGAAACCATCATACATCTTAGCCCTGTGGTGGTGAAGAAAGAAATTTGGGGCTGAACGTGAGCCAAGCCTCGATGTTGTTTCTCACCCAGTCCACCCAGTGCTAGGAGCTCTTCCCCCCGCCCCCCTCTGCCACCTCTCAGCACGCAGAGTGTCCAAATCTGACAATGGATTGCAGATTTCCCCGGCTCTCCCTGATGGGGGTGGTGGGGGAGGCAGCCTCGACCCTGAGAAGCCTCCCCGGAGCCCGTACCTATATTTCATCCCTGGCTGCTTCACGCTGGCGTCACCGGCACACGGGAGGCTCTGCATTGACAGGTGTCCCAGGCTCCGGGCCACCATGGCCACAGCGCGGAAGCGGCCACGGGAGCCCAGGCTGGGGCTGCTGGCAGCCGGCCGGCCCAGCCGCTCCTCGGGGCCCCGGCCCTTGAGGCTGTGCTCTGAGCACACAAAAGACACCTGCATGCCAAGGCTGGGGCCCAGCTCCTGGCTGCGTCCCCCTCCTTCTGGGCTCTGCAGTCAACTGCCCCTAGAAGTCCTCCTGTTCCCAGGACAAGGCTTTATCCCAGAAAGCCAGGAAGCTGTGAGGTGCTCCTTCCGGAAGCGAGGATTTCCCAAGGCAGCGAGAGAAAAATCCTGTGCAGTGTCCGAGAGAAGGGAATCGAATGTCCAGAAGCATGCGAGGAAAGACCTTATCGGAGGGAACTCGGAAATCCAGGTGGGGGCGGTGCCATTTTTTCTCCGCTCACAGCCTTCTCGGCTCTACTGGTCCTTCCCCTGCACTCACCCTGGTCTAGCTCTGGCTGCCAGAGTCCCCAGGCCGGCGGTGTCCGGCAGGGCTGGGCTGCAGGTTACTCCCGACCTCCGCGTGACATCGCCCTCCTCCAGGGGAGAGGGGAGAAGGGAGGGCGCCTCCCGTCAGGGTGGTGGCCTGGGGGCTGCCGGGGGTGAGGTTCAGGGGAGCAGCTGTTTCCCCAGGCTTCCCAGAGTCCAACTCCTGGCTCTGCACACCACGGGCCGTCGGGCGCCCCCGCCAAGTAAATTAGGTGACCGGTGGGAAGAGCAGGAGGCATCTAGCGATTCATTATTAATGACGCGGATGCTCTGCCGCCCGCCCTGGCCGATCCCCGGGAGGCTGGCCCTGGCTGCTCCAGGCTGACAGCCGCTGGGCCGGGACGGGGACAGGCAGCCAGCCGTGCCCCCCCACCCCCAGCTGCCTCTGGTTCTTGCCCCACAAAGTGGGGCTTCCACCAGCACGAGGAGAAGGAGAATCACCCGAAATGTGGAGAAAAGACCTCTCCGTCTAGACGACCCGAGGAGAGAAGCCTGGGGGTCGTGGGGCCAGAGACCTGAGAAGTTCTGGCACTCCACAGTTCTTAGCTCACAGCAGACACTCAGTAAATGCTTCTGGAATGTATGCGTGAATGCATGAGTGAATGAGGACACCCATCCCCATGACCCCAGCCTTCTTTCCCATACTCATGGGTTCAGGATGGACTTGGGAGCAAGGCTCTCCTCCTGGAACAAAGCTCATGGGGTTTCCTGAAACCCAAGGAGATTTCCTCCCCCCCCATGGCAGGAGGGACTGGCTTTGCCCTCTGACCCCAAACATGCCACCTTCACCCTGTGAGGTGAGCCCTGGCCAAAGCTACCTTTTGGGGTCTTTCTTGCCATGCAGGAAGGGGCAGAGAAAGAGCTAGATGGGAGACAGGTGATCGGGGTCTAGTTCAGGCTCTGCTGTTAATTTGCTGTGTGATCGCAGGCAAGGGGACTGCCCTCTCTGGGCCTCCGCTGACAAAATGAGAGACGTGGCCTGAGAAGCCTCTCTGTCTCTCCCGGCTTGGACCCACAGGGCCCTTCCCAACCAGCTGACTGTCCAAAGATGAATCCGCCTAAAGATGTTCACGATGGATGGTGTCTGAACTCGCTCTCAGCCCCGGCCCTGCCTTTTTGACACAGAGGTTAAGAATAAAACCTTGCTCCTGTCTGGCCTCCCTGCTCCTGAGCTGGGCATCCTCAGGCAAGAGGCCTCGTCTGCAGGCCTCAGTGTTCTCAGTGTCCAATGCAGAACACAGAACACGGTCAGATCACAAATGGCATGTACTCCCAGGATCCTCAGCAGGAAGGAAGGGCTTTTTGTACATTTTTTAAAAATTTATTTTTTATTTTAGAGAGAGAGAGAGAGAGAGCATGAGTGGGGGAGAGGGGCAGAGGCAGACAGAGAGAGAGAATCTCGAGCAGACTTCACACTCAGCAGAGTGCCTAATGTCGGGCTTGACCCCAAGACCCTGGGATCATGACCTGAGCTGAAATCAAGAGTCAGACCCTCAACCGACTGAGCCACCTGAGCGCCCCAAAGGAAGGGCTTTTTGGAGGTGGCAGTTGGTACAGGCCCATGTGCAAGACTCTACCTCCACCTCTGCACTGGTCACTGTACCCCTTTTGACCCCCTCAGGGCCACAGGCCTGACACAGCAGCAGGAGACACACCCTGAGGGTGATACCTGGACCAGGGATGGAGCTGGGGCCTTCGCCAAGGCAGCCCTGGCAGGTCACAGACACCACTTACACAGGCCAGCAGGGGGCCCTCAGGACCCAGAGGCCCAGCTCTGCCTTAGTCTCTTACCTGCCCACATAAGCCACAGGCCTGCTTGGCCCTCCCTGAGCCTCTCGAGTGGGCAGGGCCTGAGAAGATCAAAGGGCAACCTGTAGTGCCGAGCCCCTCCACGAGCGAGCGGGGCCCTGGCCTTCAGGGAGCCCACAGGCCTGCCAAAGAGGCTGCAGGGGCAAAGCCTGCCTCTGCTCCTCCCGGGAGGGGAGCTTGTTACAAATACAGATGCCTGGGTCCCCCCCTGATCTACTGAATCAGCAGCTTTCGGGCTGGGCTTGGGAAGCTGTGTTTCATCAAGAGCTTCTGGTTGTGCTGTGTACCTGGTCTAGAGGATGTGGAAACCCTCTACTCCTTTCTTCCTTATATATTTCATCTCTCTGAGCTCTGGAAAACTATCAGATCTGGCATCTTACCATTCCTCAGAGGTGCCTCAGATGGTGTGCTTTAGGCAGCACCAAGTTAAGTGAGAATCACAATGACTTAGTCACCACAGTGGGTAAAATATCATCTGCTCCACCATGCAACTCAGCAATTCCACTCCTAGGTATGTGCTCAGAGAACCGAAAACATATGCCCACACAAACACTTGAACACAAATGTCCACAGCAGCATTATTCATCATTGCCCCAAAGTGGAAATAACCAACATGTTCATCCACTGACGAACTGATAAACACAATATGGTCTGCCTGCCAATACAACAGAATGTTATTCAGCCATACAAAGGAATAAAGCACCGGTATATGCTACAACATGGATGAACCTTGAAAACATTATGCTGAGTGAGATAAGCCAGTCACAAAGGCCACACAGTATATGATTCCATTTATATGAAATGTTCAGAATAGGCAAATTCACAGCTATCATAGAAATCTGAGACATAGCTTTCTGTCTCAGAAAGTAGCTTAGTGGTTGCCAGGAGCTAGGGGGCAGGAATTGGGAATTGGGGAGTGATAGTTAATGTGGGTATAGTGTTTCTTTTTGGGGTGCTTAAGATGTTCTAAAGTTGATTGTGGTGAGTTTTCCACAACTCTAGGAATATACTAAAATCACTGAACTGTATACTTTATTGTTATTTTTTAAAAGTTTACTTATTTTGAGAAAGAGAGAGAGAGACTGAAGGGGAGGGCAGAGAGAGGGGGAGAGAGAATTGAAGCAGGCTCCACACGGTCAGTGCAGAGCCTGATTCGGGGCTCAAACTCACAAACCGTGAGATCATGACCTGAGCTGAAACCAAGAGTCAGATGCTTAACCGACTGAGCCACCCAGACGCCCCCTGAACTGTATACTTTAAACATATGTATGGTATATGAATTATATCCCCATAAAGCTGTTGCCCCCCAAGATGCCACCTGCCTCAAAAGTCTCTGGGCCTCAGTCTCACTCTTGCTCCCGTGAGAGCATCCTTCCTGTTTGTCTGCCTTTGAAGTCCTCCTCGCCCTCTGATATCACCTCAGAGAAGCCAGCTCCCTAAGCACATGTAACCCTTTCCTTCTCCAAGTGCCAACGACGCTCTACCCAGCGACACATCAGGGGGCTGGGAACCACTTGCCGGTTCCTCTCTGCAAGACACACTCCTTCCAGACGTCAGCAGGACTCCTGAGCAGGGCCTTGTGATAGAGTCCCAGCCCTCACTCCATCCCATTGTAGTGTGTCATAGAAACGATGAATATTTGACCTCAGCACTCCCCTGGGGAAACCCAGGGCAAACAGGTGCTGTCCTCAGCACAGAACTGCCAGGCGGAGCAGGTAGGTTTTTAAAGGCTGGCCAGAATCTGTAACTTTCCACTTGCCCCAAACAGGGGTCATGACTTGCAATACTCCTAGGAGGCCGCAAGAATTAGGCAAGAGGGGAAAAGCTGGAAGCTTAAACCCTTGACCAGAATTTGCCATGGTTAAATGTCAGCCCCAAAGGGCTGCTCCTTTCGAACGTGTTTAGGTCAAGAGAGTGAATTCCAGACCTGCGTTGCTCGACTTGAAATGGGCTTTGAGCAGAAGTGTCAGTATGGCTGGTGGATTTGGATACAGAACCGTTTCTGTGGTGCTTTTTCTGCCCCTGTGGTACCTGCTGTTCTGAAAACAAGGCAGCTAGCTCCTGCTGTGATTAGAGGCAGGGCCACCCCAACTCAAAGCTCTCCTCTTCATCCACAGAATGCCACTATAGAGAGCTTCTGAGAATAGAAGCTTCTGGCTCAGCCACCTGGGATCCACCCTGTGCCCCACCTGCCCCGGGAGCTCATGGAGAGACAGGAAAGCTGGGGCCCAGGCAGGCTGTTCCTCCCAAATGGTGACAGCCTCTCAGTGGGGAGGTGATGGGCACTCTCCCCATGCAGAGTGAGGCCCACGGAGGCCTCGAGGTCTGGAGCAAAAGTTTTAAAGATGGCTTTTAAAAGCCCAGACGGCTGGGGCGCCTGGGTGGCTCAGCCGGTTAAGCATCTGACTTCGGTTCAGGTCATGATCTCCCAGTTTATGGGTTCGAGCCCCGTGTTGGACTCTGTGCTGACAGCCTGGAGCCTGCTTCAGATTCTGTGTCTCCCTCTCTCTCTGCCCCTCTCCTGCTCCTGCTCTGTCTCTGTCTCAAAAAGAAATAAACATTGAAAAAATAAAAATAAATAAAATAAAAGCGCAGACTGCAATAGTCACTCAAGAGTGAGGATGAGCGGCTGCGTCCTGTAGAGGCCCGGGTGCCTCCCCTGTACCTGCGAGGCTGCCCGGACCGTGCCGAATGGAGGGTGTTTTGCACCCAAAGGTGACTTCTTGACCAAGGAGGTGGGGGGGATGCTGACGAGTTGGGGGCTGCTCCAGTGGGGCAGTGGGATGGGAGGTCCTTGGCCCCTGAAGTTTCTAAGAGCAAAAGGTGGCAGACCGGTGACCTTCCTGGAGGAGGTGTCGTCTGGCAGGTAAGAGCCGAAGACCCCTTGGGGGCTTCCTTCAGGACCTCATACCCCAGTCACCAGAAGGGGAAAAGGGCTAAGTGGCTTCCAATCAGCTCCTTTTGCTTCTTAGTTGATGCGTGTACAAAGCGGTTGTTCAAGCCCTGAGTAAGTGTTTCTGGTACGTTTCCTGCCTCATCGCCAGGAGCACCTCCGAGGCACCAACAATGGCCACCGCACTATCAATGAAACGGTGCTCACTGAGCCGTCCTGCCAAGCCCTTTTTGTGTAGCTGAACTCCCACCGCACCCTGCCACACCCGGGGAAACTGAGGCACAGAGGGGTCAAGCAAGGAAGGCAGACGCTGGCTCCGCCCTCATTCACAGGGGTGGCAGGGTGGGAGGTGAGCAGGGTGAGCAGGGCCCCTCCCATGGAGCGGCTCCCGCTCTCAGAGCCCTGGATTAAAGGGTGAGGGCTGGGGGGCAGTCCCGGGGGGCTGCCTGGTGCTGTCTGTGGATTGGATCGGGCTGTGCTGACCCTGCCTTTCTAGGTGGACAATACAGAACCAAGCATCCTGGTCCCCATCCTTGTCCGAGAGGGGTGGATCCCCTCAGACCTCGGGGTGGAGGCCTGGGGGTCTGGACTGCTAACAGCTAGGCCCCTGATTCCCGAGGCCAGGCGGGCTGTGCTGTCAGCTGGTTACAGCACAATCCACTGGCGGAGGTGTTAGGCCCGCCGCGGCCCTTCCTATTCCGTGGCGGGGGCGGTGGCTGCTATGCCGACCCCGTGGCCCGGTCGGCCCTCCACGGAGACCCACAAGTCACCCATGCCAGCCATCCTCCCAGCTCCTGGTCGCGCCAGAGCGGCTCTTCCCTAAGACCGGCTGGTCTCGCCTCCTCCCTCCTCTTTCCCTTCCCTCCCTTCCACATCTGCTCCTTGTCCGCACAGGACAGGGGAGCCACATCCCCAGGACCAGAGTTTGGGGTCAAACTTGGCTCCGCAGCCAAGCCTGGAGCTCTCAGTGATGTCACTGCCTAATGCAGTCCTCCAGACGATTCCGTGAGGAATGCCTGTGGTCTCCACTCTCTAGACTGGGAACTGAGACACAGAGAGGCCAGGTGACTCATCCAAGGTCACAAAGGTACCTGCGGGGAGCCCGGATTCCTCCCGGGACACTCCCCCGGGCCTCAGTAGGCTCAAGGAGTTGACTTAGCCCTTGGGACCTGTTGTGGGTGGGAATGCGTCCCCCAAAACATGCTGAGGTCCTGACTCCTGTATCTGTGACCTTATTTGGAAGTAGGGTCTTTGTAGAAGTAGTCAGGTAAAGGTGAGGTTGTCCCAGAGCAGCGTGGGCCCTAAATCCAATGCCTGGTGTCCTTGTGAGGAGATGGGCAGATACACACAGATGGGCAATAGCCACTTGAAGATGGAGGCAGAGACCGGAGCGTCTGTAAGCCAAGGGACACAGGGGACACTGGCAGCCACCAGAAGCTGGACGAGGCAGGGAGGGGTCGTCTCCTGGGGCCCTCAGAGGGCATGGGGTCCTGCCCACACCTGGATTTCAGACTTTTGGCCTCTAGAGCTGTGAGAGAATGTTGTTTTAGGCCACCATTAGTGGTATTTCATTGTGGCAGATGCAGGAACGCAGTATAGCACATTTTTCAAGGTGGACTTGTCCCCCACTTAGCTTCTGAGATTGGTCCACACGTCATCCCTCTCTGGCCTCTGCTCTTTTTCTCCTGCCTCTCCTCCCCCCCCCCCCCCCACCGGGTCCTCTGAATCACACCTGTCCTGCACACCTGCCCTCTGAGGCACACCTGGATTCTCAGCTCTTTCAGGAAGCCCTCTCTGATGGCCCACCTGCAAGGGATCTCCTAGGAATAACTGAGCAGCTACGTAGAATCCGCTCCGGGAACCCGACCACAAATCAAATAGTGCCTGGTGACAAGTGCTGACTCGTGGCAGGAGCCCATGGTCTAGGGTCCGAACGCGCAGGTGTGCCAGGGGCTGATGACCAAGCTTCACTGCCCAGGGCTCCCCCCCCACCCCCCTCCACATCTGGGCTGCAACAGAGACGCAGACCCAGCCTCCAGAACCGTGGTCGAGGAAGCAGCAGGAAGGAGACACATCTTACAGGGGAATATTCTAGAAAGGGGGTTAAGGCCAGCAGCATTCAATACCATCGAGGCTCCGGATGTTCTAGGTGCTGGGAACAGACAAAAGCCCTGCTCTTAGGGAGTGCAGATAAGAGGGACAGCAGGGGGATGTGAGGATGACCACAGGACAGGACAGTGCACTCGAGGACCGCCTGCGAGGATGTCATTAGACGAGGCACTCGGGGAAGTCTCCCAAAGGACCAAGATGTGACTGACGGGAGGGAGCCAGCTGTGAGAAGATCTGGGGGACGAGAATGTGCAAGGGCCCTGAGGATGGACGGAGCTTAGCACCTTCGAGATACAGAAGGAAGGAGCCTCCTGAGCGGGAGGGAGAGGGGTCTAAGCTGAAATCAGAGCAGGCAAGGGACCGCGTGGGTCTGGGGGGATTTGGGGTTCATTCCTGGCGCCACATCTCTGAGGCCACATCTCTGGACCCTCCCGTTGCTACCACCAGGTGGGTGTGGGGAGGGGAGCTTACACGTGCACTGTGCGGATTTAAAAATTCGATGCTTTTTTTTTTTTTTTTTTTTTTTTTTTTTTAATCACAAGAGTTGAGGAAAGCTAAAAAGCGGAGGAAGTTAACACAAAGGCTTTTCCCAAGCTGCAGGCTCGGTTCGGCAGATAAAACGCCCGGGCCTGGGGCACAGCTGTCCCCTTGCTTATCTGAAGGCATTATCTTTTTTACATTAATATTTAAGACCGAGTTTAACAGAGTCGCAGCCCTACTGCTGGTGGGGACGTTAACTGTGGAACGGCATTTATCTGGGATCTTTAATAACTGCTGGTGTTAGTTGTGGAGGCCCCTGTTTCCAGATAACTGCAACCCCCCTGGATGCAGCAAGATCAAATCCGCCAGATAAAGAAAGGGCCGCGTGGGTGTGACAGCCTTTGGCCCATCAACTGCTAAAGACACGGTGGTTTTCTGGTCTCCTCTGCAACTTGGGAAGCGAGTTTTCCCTGGGTACTTAGCTCCCTGGTTAGTTCCCCACATTTCAGATGTGGCCCAGATTTTCCGGTGGCTGGGGGGGGGGGGGTCAGGCAAATAAGATTTGTCCTTGTCCCCGTACCCACCCATGTTAGTGTCCCGGGGTTCCCATAACGAGCACCACAAACGGGGATTCAAAGAACAGAAATGGATTCTCTCCCAGTTCTGAAGGCCAGACGTCTGAGAGCCAGATGTGGGCAGGGCCGTCTCCCTCCAGAGGCTCCAGGGGACCACGCTCCCGGCCTCTTCCAGCTTCTGGTGGCTGCAGGCATTCCCAGGTTCGTGGCCACGACACTCTACTCTCTGCCTCCACCACCACGTGGCTTCTTCCCTGTGTGTCTTCACATGATATTCTTATAAGGACGCCTGTCTTCGGAGTTAGGGCCCACCCTATTCCAGCTGGGCCTTGTCTTTTTTTCTTTTTTTAATGTTTATTTATTTATTTTGACAGAGAGAGAGTGAGCAAGGGAGAGGCAGAGAGAGAGAGGGAGACAGAGAATCCCAAGCAGGCTCCACAGCTGTCAGCACAGCACCCGGCGTGGGTCTTGAACCCACGAACTGTGAGATCATGACCCAAGCTGAAACCAAGAGCCAGACGTTTAACCGACTGAGCCACCCAGGCCCCCCCAGTAGGGCCTCATCTTAACTGATCACATCGGCAATGGCCCTATTGGCAAACAAGGTCACATTCTGAGGTTCAGGGTGGACATGAAATTTTGGGGACGTGATGCACTCCATTGCAACCGCCATCATAAACTGTATCCACAGTGGAGGGGGCTGGGGTCTTCCCAGCGGAGGAGGCCGAGCTCCAGCCGCCCCACCTCACCCTACTGCCCTCTACCTTCCTTGCTCTGGCCCAGCCACCCGGGCCTTCTCTTTGCTCCTCAGATGTCCCCCTGTCTCCTTGGCCTGGAAGGTTCTAGCCCACATCTTCAAATGTCTCCCTTTCAGATGGTTAAGGTCTGGGCTGTGCCTGGCCTCTCTCACGCCCTTGGGTGGTGGCTTGCTTTTTTCTCTGCTTCCCCACATGAGGACTCACTGTGAGGGTGGGGACCCTGTCCATCTTGTTTGTGTGGCTTCTGGCCGGCTGCCTGGAGCTAACAGACCCTTAACAAACATCTCCTGAATTAAGGACAAATATTAACGGCCAGTGCCCCTCCCTGCCCCCCATTTCTCAGTCTTGAGAAATTTCCATTAGGATTAGGACTTACTGGGGCCAAAGTAGCTGACGCTTTGTCCCTCCCACACAGCTGGATTCAGAATACAAAACCTTATGAATTCTGCCATCTAATGGACTCCGAGAAGAAGTGTTTTGTTTCTTTAAATGGCAACCACGCGTTCAAACAATGAACCGAAGGTCCAGACACACTGTCCACAGGACAAAATGTTAAGCAACAGGTCTCTACCCTCCTCCCCACAGAACAGCCAGAAAAACCTCGGGAGGCCTGTGTTAGATGGAAGCCAAGGGTCTAGGGCTGCCAGATCAGCCACGGGACACCCAGTTCAGTCTGAACTTCAGATAAACAACGTTTTAGCATAAGTATGACCCAGATATCGTGTGGGATATACTTATACTAAAAAAAGGAAACCTTTATTTGAAATTCAAATTTAACAAAGGAACAAAGCTGCATATACGTAAGGTATGAATGCAAACACCAGCTCTGGGGTTCTTTGGCCGTTTCTCCGAGGCTTTCACAGGAGAAAGTGGGCCGGCCGCCGGAGTTCTGCCCCAGATGCTGAATTCAAAGATGAGCCAGCTAAAGGGAACGTCCTTCTGAAGTTCCAAGGAGAGTGAGCCTGACGTGCCTATCACCCGGAGAACACAAGGGACATGAAGCCACAGCCTTTGCCCTGGACGCAAGCGTAGGTGCTAATTCAGAGGCTGCCTGTTGAAAGCCGCTTCCCACGAGGACAGCCCAGCTTAAGGTCAGATGGGGGGCGGGGGAGCACATCTTTGCCCCCAGGACCCAGCCTGGGATTCTGATACCAGGATGAATTTGTTGTTAGAGATGACCAGAGACGTTCTCGTTAATTCATGTCTAGCCAACCCCTCATGATTAATTTGTCCCAGTGGTGCCTCAAGAAAAATGAAACGATGCCTCTAACCCCTGCTGCAAAGCGTTTTCAGGAAACCACGTTCTCCCACAGAGGATAAATCAAACCGGTAACAGCGCTTATCTTCGAGGGCAGGACTACCCTTTGGAGAAAAGACTTTCGTTTTCTTCTTCGTACATTTCGGTATGGCTGGACTTTAAAAAATTTTTTGGGGGGTTAATTTATTTTTGAGAGAGAGGGAGAGCGAGGGAGGGGCAGAGAGAGAGGGAGACACAGAATCCGAAGCCGGCTCCAGGCTCTGAGCTGTCAGCACAGAGCCCGACGCGGGGCTCGACCCCACGAACCGCGATCGTGACCTGAGCCGAAGTCGGACGCTTCACCGACTGGGCCCCCCGGGCGCCCCGGGTTGGACTTTTCACACACAAACTAGTTACCCCGACATCCGATAATGTCACGCTCGATCCCCGTCTCCCGGGCTGCAGCTCCGGCCTTGTGCAGGGTCCTTCCCGCCCCGCCCCAGCCCGGCCCTTACCGGTACTTCATGCCCGTGCGCTGGGCGGTGCAGCCGTCCAGGGAGAGGCCGTGCATGCGGAGGAAGCTCTCCATGTTCCTGGCCTGGGCCGCCGCCCGCACCTCCCGCAGCCGCTGCAGCTCCAGCGTGTCGGTCTGGCGCACGGGGTGCAGGGCCCAGTCCGAGTGACACCTGCTGCTCACGCTCCTCAGGCTCTCGCTGTACGTCATGGACAACATGGTACCGCCCGGCCCGGCAGCCGCCGCTGTCCAGACGGGAAACGCCGAGTGGCCGTGAGTTAGCGAAGGTGCCGCTGCCCTGCCCCGGCGCCCCGCGGGACGCCGGCCCCGGGGCAGGGGTGCCGCAGAGACACCTCCTCCAACTAGAGCGGCCAGAACGGGTCTCGGCGCCTGGGGCCGGGGCCCCTGGGTGTAAACGCCTCCTGGCACGACACTGTCAGCCCTTGACTCTGCACGGGCCGGGGACTCTGGCTAAGCCGCCCTCCCCTGCCCCGCGCGGCCCTGAGACAAGCACTGGCGAAGCCACATTCCAGGCGTGAGAACTCAAAGTGGGGACTCCGGATGCAAACAGAGGCAAGAGAGCATGCAGGGAGCCCGGGCCCCCGCAGCGAAGGCGCCACGTCACAGCGCTCCCCGGAGGTGCTTGCAAGGTAAAACCAGGTTCGGGGCTGTCTCCCGGAAGGGGCAGGAGCACATCCGTCATGGAAGCAAACGCTGGTGTGATTTTGCTAGGGGAGCCCACCCCAGGAGCGCCCTATTTGTTTGCTCGCAAGCCTCATCAAGGGAAACGATATCCACACACACGTTCTCTGCTCGCAGGCACCGTGGCACCTGTAGACTCTTTGGGCCCCGTCCTCCATGAGGATTAAGTATGTCACAATCCACAAATTTTGCAGTAGAAAGACTGAATGGGATGCACGGTGGAAGGAGCGGGGTGACAAGGGGGGGACAGGGGTTCAGTACAGACAGGGAGAGACCAAGGCTAAGATGGGAGGAACCATCACTAAATTGTCATCCTGGGGGCGGCTGGGTGGCTCAGTCGGTTGGGCTTCCGAGTTCCGGCTCAGGTTATGGTCTCACCGTCAGTGAGTTTGAACCCTGCATGGGGCTCTATGCTGACGCCTCAGAGCCTGGAGCCTGCTTCGGATTCTGTGTCTCCCTCTCTCTCTGCTCCTTCCCCACTCATGCGCTGTCCCTCAAAAATGAAGAAACGTTAAAAAAGAAAATAGTCGTTCTGAGTGATGGCTACACTCTCTCAGAAACTAAGAGCAGCACAGATGTCCATCAACGGGGAGACAGGTTACATAAATGATAGTCTGTCCCAATGATGGGACTTGTGCGGCCTTCAGTGAGGTTTCTCTACATGGGCTGATGATGCAATGAATCCTAGGAGACAGTAATAAAGGAAGAAAGGAAGACGCGTGTGCAAGGAATGCTACCATCTGTGTTAATGGATGTACATGAGTGAGTGAGTCAAGGAACGTGGCACCATGGCTACGCGCTGAGGACACGGTCGTGGGGCAGGGGGGCTCTATGATCCGGGGACTCCTGTCGGCACCTGACCGCAGCCCTCTGCCCGGGCTCAGATGCCTGCAGGACGACCCCCGCCTCATCACCGAGCACAGAAAGTGACATGGAAGTCATCATTTCAGTTGGGTCAGCAAAGCAGGGTCCCGGAGCCCAGCCCTGGCAGCTGGAGGAACCAGCGTGGTCCCCACCTCTGCCCCAAGAAAGAACAAGCTCGATTATCCGTGGGAAGGGCAAGGAAAGCTGTCCTGGGAGCCGAGGCAGCTGCAAAGGCTGCGGCCCCACCCCCCTCCTTGGGGAAGCTCTCCACCAGCACCCGATACTTCATAGCCCCCTTTCCCGCTGCAACTGTTCTCCACAGCCGTGTCCTCACCTGACCTGCTAGAGTCTTCTCTAATCATCTTGTTTGTTTGTTGCATTTGAGCCCCTGAAGGTCAGGTCCAGGAGGGCCAGGACCTTTCTGTCCACTTTTACCACTGAGGCTCAGTGCCCACAGCAGAGACCGGGCCTTCCCACTGGGCTGGCGGTGTGGACAGCACCCGGCAGGGGTGGGCTGGCCCCCTGACTCAGGCCCAAGGCACCAAGAAGGATGCCTTATCCTGGAGGGTGTGGTGGGGGGCTCTGGGGCCAGGACTCCCATTCACTATGGCTCGGATCCACAGGGAGGGGGCCTGCAGGGCCCAGGACCTCTGGCCTCCCCCAAGGGTTTGGACTAAGCTCTCTGATGGATGCTAAAGCAGGTGAGGATGTCCCTGGCGTGAAAATCCCCATGTTCCAGCGGAATCACTCTGGAGGCAGAGGAGGGGCGCAGGGCTCCAGGAGGGGGGTTGTCTTAGGAAATGGAGCCACGGATGCCTCCAGGGAGCAGTGCTGCCCCTCCTTCCCTCCCTGCCTGCTGGCTCCTGGCCCCCTCCAAGCACCGCCCGGGGTGGGGGCAGGGCAGCGTCGGACAGCTGCTTTAGATGTGGCAGTGTGGCCGGCTGCCCATCCTGCAGGGGGCAAAGGCAGGCCAGTTCTGGCTTCCCTGGGGGTCCGTCCTCAGAGAGAAGAGCCTGGCAGGCCGGAGCTGCAGGGAGCAGGAAGCAGGCACACAGGCCCAGCCAGGCAGAGATCAATAACCATTAGCTTTCAAGACACCACTCACAAACAGCAATCCGGTCTGGTGTGGCTCTGGAGGTCCAGCCAGGGTCCCGGGGCTGGGGTGACAGTGTGGCTGAGCACCTGGCTGTCACCCACTTAGCGAACACAAGCAGGCACCCTGACGGCTTCGAGGCTCAGTCTCCATGTCTGTGAAGTGGGCCCAGCAGGGGCTGATTGCACCCGCTGTCTAGACAACCAGGCAGGGCTGTGGGTGCGGCTGGGCGCATGCCATGTGCGGGGAAGCGGCTGTCAACAGTGTTGCAGCGTGGTGTAGGATACCAGCTAGGGTAATCGGGGTGGTGGCAGAAATACACAAAGCGAGGTGGAGGGGACAGAGGCTGGAAGGCAGGGTGGGCCTCTGGAGAGGGCACACGTGAGCGTGGGCTTCTGTGATACGAGGGAGTGGTGTAGATACCAGTTATTACTAGAAAAGGTTGAATAGGATTAACGTAGACCTTAATAAACGACCCGGGTCTCGCAGAGAACACACATTCCTTATGAGACGGGGGCAGGGCAGGGTGCACCGTCTCTGTGGGGGCTGGGGTCTCCCCTGCTTGTGATCTCTCCTTACAGCGCTGGGGGCATGGAAGGCACGGAGAGTGTCCCCATGATGCCAGGCAGGCTCCGGCTGAGGGACGCAGAGAGGTGGGGCGTGGGAGAGCACGGTGGCCCTGCTGGGGGGCCGCAGGGGTGAGCACCTGGTGCCCACGAGCAGGTTTGTGGCCAGACGGCCACGCACAGTGCGAGAGGAGCTAGGACACGTTCCTCCTCTCCTCTGGGGAGGCAAGACCCCACCGAGGAGGAAGGATACAGAAGGCACAGAGGGGCTCTGACGGTCAGCAGTGCTGCCCATGGGAGAGGACAGAGTCCAGCTCCTGGACAGCCTCACGCTGGGGCTCATTCCCAGCCTCCTCCCGGGATGACTGGGGGCAGGCTGGGGTCATTGGACAAAGGGGCCACAGGGAGACACTGCCAGAAGGGAGCGCCCACTGCCGGGGCTCCTGCCTCAGGCCCTTTGCTTCCTAGGGCTCAAAGGCGCAGTGACCCTGACCTCGTGTTCCTCCTCCTCAAGATCCAGCCCCCACCCCATCTCAAGAGAAACCCGCCCCCTCCTCGATAGCCCTTGCTAATTATGAGGCGCCTATAGGTTCGTCCCTGAGCCGGGGCCTGCCTTTTGCAAATCTATTCTTGTGGAGGGAGGGCTCAGGGGGATTCCAGTAAATGAACACCGTGACACGGAAAAACCGAACTGAAGGCATCGACCTCATTAAGTCAGTGGGGACCACGACCGCCCCGAAGGGCCTTCCACCTGGAATTTCTGAACTGTGGTCTGTTGACTGAAAGCCACCAAGGCATGAAACGTGAGGTTCGGAAGGAATCCTGAACAGCTCTTTTAAACGGTGACATTTGTCTCGATCTTAGAGAAACCAGCCCGAGTTCCTGAAAGCGGGGTTGCAAAGGAATACGGCATCATTCCGGAGCGCAACTTTAAAATGCACAGCAGCGCGTCAGGGCAAAAACAAAACCACCTTTGCTGGAGAGCAGTCAGCGAGCCAAGGCCCAGACAAGCGCCCCTGCCTCCCCCATCCCAGACCCTGCCCCGGCTCCCTGGGCCGTGTGTTTCCAGACAGACCTTCCTGACAGCCGCCAAACCTCCCTGCTGTCATTCTCGGGGCAACCTCGACAACGCCAAATCCTAATGGTGACCCCAACGCTGAAGCGGGAGAAAGCCCACCATTCCTGCCTCCCACTGTCACCCTGCAGTTACTTAGGGCTGGCTTTTTTTTTTTTTTTTTTTTTTTAGGTTTTCTGCTTTGAAAAAAATATAGGGGATCTGATTTCGGATCAGCCAAATGCACCCCCAATACTGTCCCTCTGTGACTTCCATTCCTGGGCCACGTGTCCCCAAGCAGCAACACCCCCCCTCCCGCCCCCCACCGCCGGAGACAGCAGCTGCCCCTGGACTCCTGGAGCTGAGGGGGCCACTCACCTGCCTTCCTGGCGTCTGCTCGTTAAAAAGGACACAGTCTAGTTTATAGGGTTCACCAGGTGAACCTGACGCTGTTCACCGTACAGCGTGCTGTACGGATCTGGCGCGGCAGCCGGTTCATTAGGGAGTGTCACTGTAGGACGTCAGAAGCAATTGGTGAATGAGAAGCGCCCCACGAGGGTCGAGTTTGGAGGCAGGGAGTCCATTAGTCTATTAGGGCGTTTTCAGCTCAGTGAAAGGCTGAATTATTCACGAGCAGCGTCTCTTTCCCCTAAAAGCCCGGGAAGTGCACTCCCGCGGTGCAGCCTGGCCGAGGCCAGCTCCTGGCCTGTGGGGCTGGGAGGGGGCACCCACTGGGGTCCTGGCATTGCCTGGGGCTCTTTCACCCACCAGACCTCCCGTGCCCCCGAGGGCCAGGGACACCACCCACAGGTGGAGAGCGGCAGGCCCTGCTTTCCGGTGATCTGAGGCCAGGACCCCTGCTTGCAGCTCGGGACCCCCACCACATTCGTATGTCTGCAGTAAGGGATCCCACAGCGTGTGACCACCACCCACAGTGAAGGGGCTGGGGGTCTGGTGAGACCTTCAGCAAGGCAGACGGATGTCCCTCTACCCTTCTGCTGGGACATGCCCCAGTCAAGGGTGCTTACCCTGTCAGTACCTTTACATGGCCAGAAAGTTCTGGAAGTCTGCTATTTGAACACCACGCTACCACTCCCTGCAGGCAGGGGTGCAGGGGCCCCTCCTCACGGCACACATTCTGATCTGGGGTTTGAGGCTGAGCTCTGGGCAGTAGCCATGCCGAGCCCCTGTTCCAGAGTCATGACCCTGGGGGCGTTTCTTGTCATCCTAGGATCCCAAAGAAGTCTCAGCATGACACAACCCTCCAGCACGAGAGATCCTGGATGGAGGCTGAGTGGCTGTCCGATGACAAACCTACATCTGGCGACTACGACCCTGCTGGGGAACTGCTGCTCGGGACCCGGAGTAGAAAGCAAACAAAACGGGAAGCAGGCTGCGAAAGCCAGGCAAACGCCAGCAGGTTTCTACCTGGAGAGGCCCCAGTGACGGGGCCGGGTGGTCCCTCTCAAAGGCGCCCACCTGCCACGTCAGCTCCCTGGCTTCTATGTCACAGGGCCCACCGCTGGGTGGTGGCATCAGCCTGCCATACCCTGACACACCCTGTCTCCTTCCCCCCAGGCCCCGCACCCCTCTGTCAACTCAACATCCTCAGCACCAGCCATCAGTCACCTGGAGGACATGGTTCCTGACTTCCTGTCCTCCTGCCCTGCTGCCCTTCACTCCATCATTCCTGGGCTCCCCCACCCAACCTTTCCACCTGTCGTCTCATTCCCTGCTGCAGCAGAGCTCTGATCCCTGCTCAGACACCGTTGATGGCTCCCCATTGCCCACTGAATGCAGTCCAAGCTCCCTTGCTAGGCACTCACGGCCCTTCCCCCTCTGACCTCCATCTTCCTCTCTAGTCTGGCCTCCTGTCCCTCTCCATCCCGTCCCTCACGGCCGGTCTGTGTAACCACCACCTCCTGTTCTTGGCACCTTTCCAAGCTGTGGCTCAGGCATCTCCTGGAAGGTTCCTCCTGGGCTCTATGTAGGAGTCTGCCCAGCCCCCAAGGCCCCGCTCAAAGCCATCATGCTGTCTCCTCCATGAAGATTTCCCCGACTCTCAGTGGGCTGTGCCCATGCCTGGCCTTCCTCAGAACGCCAACAGCTGTTTAGACTTCCCCCACGACACGTTCTGCCTTGTAGATATTTTAGTTATTTGGGTTCTGGGGTAGACTGCATTATGATGCTGGGTCCTCTACCCGCCTCTGCGTCACATGACTATAGTTCTCCTGGGGTGGGAGGGCGGGAGAATATCTTCCTGCCCTCGGACATCTGGCGTGGTCGTGAGCTTTGCTTTGGCCAAAAGAACGAGTGGTGTGCCGGTTCCAACCGTGGGCCTTCGAAGACATTACATGATCCTGCTCTTCCTCTGACACTTTTGCCGGGAATAGCCTCTGGTTAAAAACGATGGGAGGATGAACACCTGGGCCCTACCTGCGGCTCAGACCAAACCCAGCCGAGCCCACATGAACTGACACAGACACGTAAACAAGAAATACACGCTTCTCCTTGTAAGGTGCTGCGTTTGGGGCCTGTTTGTTATGAGGCATTCTCTGGGAGAGCTGACAGATACAGGGTCTCACCTCCCTTACTAGTCTGTGAGCCGCCCCAAGGCAGGGCGCACACCTTGAACACCTCTGCCCCGTTCGGGGAGGGGTGGTCACTTGGCAGGATGCTGCCGATGGACTTAACCCTCTGGTAGCTGTGTCAGGGCCCAGGTGACAAGGATGCCCCACTGTGAGTGGCACCCAGTATATTAAACACAGATCCAGCCTCTTTAGAGGTCATAGTCGGAGACCCCCACAGGAGACACCTCGGTGTCTGTGAGTAGCAGCCACACTGGAGCTGCAAAGGGCAGGACGGCCAGAGCCTGTGGGCATCAGGGACAGAGGTCGGCGGATCTGGGGTGCAGCTCTCCATCAGGGCTCGCCTCAGGGTAAGACAGCCTCTTGGGCACAGGGGGGTCAACCAGAAGGTTCCCCAGGGACTGGACAACAGGTTGGATCTGTGGGGCCCCGAGGGCCAGCAAGGGGAGTGGGACCCTCCTTCACTTTGGCTCTGTGATACCTGGCAATCTACTCGTCCCGTCCTGTGGCGGGGCCCCTTAGGCAGCGGTCTGTGCCACGGCCCCGCCACCCACCCTGTCATGCCTCTCCTCCAGGGTCTCAGAGGATGCAGCTCGAAGGCATGTTTGGTCCCAGTGGTCAAGTCCTTCCGGGACAAATATCTCGAGCTCGCCCTGATACACCATGCCGTCATACGTACGTGATGGCAAAAGTGTCATCCGAAAAAAGCATCTGCAAGCCCAGGTTCAGATCTAACTATTTCAGGCAAAATCTCATCGAGCAACAATTCCAGTCACCATTTTAGGGTTCTCCGTAAGGAGTGAGACCCCACGGGAGGCACTGGAGTAGTGGCGAAATCGGCCCGAGGACCCAGACCCGCTGTCACGTTCAGAGGTGCGGGGGGGCTGTGGGAATCCAGGTCCCCGTGTCCTCCGGGGGGTGTCGGCGGCGACCGCCCCCTGGCTCTGCGCTGGTGGGTGTGTGCGACCCTGGGGAGGTGCTCCTGGACACAGACCTCGCAGGCCCGAATGCCAGGACAAACACTGCGCACCAGGGCCCTGCCCCCAAGAGCCACGTGGTCCTGAGGCTGGCGGGGCTGACCCGGGGCTCCCGAAATGTCAAAGTAAATTTCTGGAGTTATAGCCTTCCCGAGGAGCAGCCACCTTGGTGGCTCCCCTCCCCACTGCACAGGTGAGCTACAGGCTGCCGAAGGGACTCGCCCGGGAGGACTCTGCTGGCTGACCTGCCTTGGACGCACCTGGACGCCCTGTCCCTCTGGGGCACAGCCTCCAACCCAAGAACACGCTGTGCTGATTCAGCAACGGGGACGCGCACCAGACAAACACCAGCAGGTCCGCCCCTGACCCGGGTTGCACCAGAGCCACACGCCCGGGAGGCGGTATCGAACTCTGATTACAAGTCAGCTCACATCCAAAGAAAAGGGGAGAACGGTTGGGTTCGCCCCGTCTCTTTTACTCTAATCACCCAAGAAGCACAAACCCACGAGAGACAACAGGAGACAGCCACATCCGCCGCCCCACGAGTGAGATTTTAAGGTGGATCTGGTGAGGGCTAAGCAGGTATCACAAGTCCGTTTGCTCAAACGCAAGCGAACTCTAGAGATCAGCGCACACACGGAAGCGGCTTCACGCTGCTCATCAGAGCCTTCCACGGGGCCGTGTGGGTGGCCACCGGAGCCCGTGTCTTACTGGAGAGGTTCACCGGCACACCCGACCTGCACGGGGCGTGGCCCTCCCACCCGCTCCCCTGCCTTCAGCGTGCGGGTCTTAGGGAAAACGGAGGGCTCGTTACCTGTAAAACTGGAGCTGTCTTTTGGGGCTCCCATACCGAGTACTGCGGACAGCGATGGAGGACAGAGCAAAAGGAGAGAAAGAGAGAGAGAGAGTCCACAATTGGCATCAGCCACAGGGAGGTGCAGGCGACGGCCCCGCGGGACACACCAGCGACGGCCCCGCGGCCCGGCCCCTCCCCGCTCAGCTCCGGGCTGTGGGTCGGGAGGACGCGCGCCCGCGTACCAAGTGCTCGGTGGCAGCGCCACCTAGTGGCACAGGGAGGCGGAGGCCCGGCCTGGGCGGACGCGGGGTCCTCGGGCGCCCAGGCTCATTCCCCACACGGGGCGGGCGGGGAAGCGAAGACGAGAGGTAAACCTCTGGGTGACGGTCTGGGTTTCAACGAAACCTGCTTTAGAACGACAGTACAAAACCCTCAAGCCGAGAAGCTGCCGGCCACCCCACGTGCTGGCGCGTCTGCATGTGACCATGCGGTTCTTTTTAGGACTTGGATGAAGGCGAGACGTCCCCTTTCCCTGTGGGCTCTACAGATACTTGCTCTGATCAGGCCCTAACAATTTTTGACAAAGGCCCAATCCATCGGGACCGATGGGCCCCCCTGGTGTCCCGCCCGGGGCCCCAATCTTTCAGGACAACCACTGCCATCTGGGTTCTGTGCTCCGTGCCCGGGACAGCAGCCTTCACCCAACGCCTTGGTGTGCCCTCCCTGTGGTTCAGCCTGGGCTACTTTCCAAACGGAAAGACCCAGAGCTGGATTTGGGAGGCGGCCCCCACATTAGGGAGGTAAGGGTGCCTGGTGAGCAGCTGGATGCCTCTACCCTCCTGGTGCAAGGCTCTGAGCCCCCCTCAAAGGGGGCTGCACGGCCTGTGATGTGTAAGAAACAGGAACTGGAGAGGGTCCCCCACTCGCTTCCGGGCCTGCCACCTCCAAGATTTCAGGGGAGTCAGGGCCAAGTCTAATCCTGGCTTCACCCCTCTGGGAAAATCGCGGGCTTTTCCGTCCCACTTTGGTTTTAAAAGTTTCCATTCCTTTCCTTGGAGAAAGAGCTTGCCTACATGCACCTCAGAGTCCTGTGGGCCTCCCTCGATCTTTCCCTCTGGGCCAAGGGGTGGGGCTGGCCTCAGGGACCCCCCCCAACCAGACGCAGGACTGACCCCGAGAGTGGCCCAGGTGGCTGGGGTAGGGGGGGGGCGGGGGAATCACCTGTAGATCATGCCGGGGGAGCCCGTCTGCCGCAGAGAGAGCCGCGCTGGGGAGCCCGTTGTCGATTCTGGATACATGGAGCCTGCCTCACTTGTGCTGACCTGCCCTCTTCTTCACGGACGGAAGATTCTGGAGGAAAAGCAGAGTAGAGGGGAGGTGGTTCAAAAAGGGCAGTCTGGTTTGCCCAGAAGGCTCTGTGATCCTGAAGGCCCTGTATGTCGGGCACCTGTACCCCCCACACCAGAGGGACAGACCAGCCCATGGGGGCTCAGACAAGGCGGGTGGTCAGGTTCAGTAGTTCTCCCTTCCGCCTCCCCAGCTGCCTTCCTGAGGGTCCGGGAGCCCTTTCCCGGTGGTGCCAGGGGAAATCTGTGGACTTAGAACTCTGGGCTGTCTCCCCTGTCCCAGGAAGTGGCACCACCACCACCCAGGCTCATCCCTGAGCCTGCAGATTCCCAGGTGCCCCGGGGCAGCTTCCAGGAAGGCAGCCAGTCGGATAACCCCGGCTCCAGAGACTCACGCCCTCCCCGTGGGTGTGCGCCGGACCTAGTGACCTGCTCCCGCCCTACAGGACATGGCACAGGTCACAGGATGTCACTTCCATCATCAGGTGATACAGGTCGTGCCTTCTGTCTTGCCCGCAGACTCTCTCCCTTGCTGGCTGTGACGACGCGGGCTGCCATGCTGGAGGGGCCCGTGAGGCCGGGAACTGAGGCCCTCAGTCCAACCACCCACAGAGAAGTGACTCCTTCGAACTGCGTGAGCTTGCAAGAGTATCCTTCCCCAGTCGAGCCTTCAAATGAGACCCCGGCCCTGGCTAAACACCTTGGCTGCAGCCTTGTGAGGCCCTGAAGCAGACGACCCTGGTGAGCTGTGCTCTGCCGGACTCCTGACCCACAGAAACTGAGTTTTCAGGCCCTACGCTTCCAGCAGTATTTTTATGTAGCACCACGTAACGAATGCAACAGACGTGTCTGTCCATTCGCTCTTCCCCCTGCTCCCCGCAGGCTGAGCCACCATCATGTCACCTGGACCTCCTGACTGCTCTCCCTCCTTCCATTTCTACTTTAAAAGGAGATTAGGTCATGCACCCCTTTCTTCTCTTCTCCGACAGGCCAAGGGCACATCTACCACAGGGCCTTTGCACTTACAGCTCCTTTTGCCTGAAATACCCTTATGACCGACCTTCTCATCGTTGGGTCTCCTCTGGGAGCCCGCCTCCGACTATCATGCTCAGGGGTTCTCTCCCAGCACCCTGCCTGCTGTCCTGTGTAGTCAGCACCAGGGACCTTCTTGATGGTCTGTCCCTGAGTTATGAGGTCTTAACTCTCTCTGGAGTGCAAGCCCCACCAGCACAGAAAGTTTGCTGGTTTTGTTCACTGTTACATCCTCTGTGCCTCAAACAGGGCTTGGTACTCAGCAGGGATGTAATACAGGGTTTCCAAAAGAGTGATGGTCCTCTGATCCAAAATCACCACGCCGATGGGCTTTAAAAGGATGGTCTGGGCTCAAAACGCAGCCCCGCCTGCCCCCAGCGGGGCCTCTCAGTGAATGCCCATCACTCTTCCTTCTGCCGGGACGTGACCCTCCTGCCAGCAGGAAGCAGGCTTTCTCTGGACACATTCCAACCCCGGCAGAGGGCTCGTAGGTAGTGCAGGTTAGGTCTCACTCATCACTCAGCTCTCCTCTGAGTGAGGGGCGTGCGCATGTGTGTGAACATGCTGGAAAAATGGGGAGAGAAAATGCAAATCAGAGTCGCTACAGAGATAGCCTCACGGAAATGACGGAAATGATGCAGACAGCGAAGGTCCCCAAAGCTTTCTTCTTTTCCTTTCTTTTAAGTAGGCTCCACGCCCAGAGCTGAGCCCAATGCGGGGCCCAAACTCACGACCCATGAGATCAAGACCTGAGCCGAGATCAAGAGTTGGATGCTTAACTGACTGAGCCATGAAGGTGCCCCCCGCCCCTGCAAAGTTTTATTCTTAAGAAATCTCATTCAGAAAGAAATGACAAAATGAAAAAAAAAAATGCACTTAAATCCTTAAAAGAAATGCAGTAGATCCTTGGCTGATGCCGAATCCAGTCTTCGGGCTTATCAGCTGATTCCTCATGACCTGCGATGCTGTGACCCAGGCTCACCTCTCCCCAGGCCCCAGGCCCCTTGTCTGCTTGGCCCTGTCCATCCACACCTGGTGGATGGCTCCGGGCAGACCCTGAGGGCCTGCTGGTGACCTATTCTTTTACTCTGGGGTCCATCAGGGTCACTGTCACCAGACGGACCAGCCTGACTGCCCCCACCCAAATCTATGCAAGAAAGAGGCACGGTGCCTCTCCCGCAGAAAGAGGTCAGTTACACAGCTCCAGGGGAATTGAGTCCTGCAGCTTTGGGGGTGGAAGTCCTCAGAGGCAGGCTCTCCTCTGTGCCCATCAGGTGCTCCTGGGGTTTGCTCTGCCAGGTGGCTCAGGGGACGAAAGCCAACCTTCTCATGAAAGTCGTTAACCTTAAGTCATTTACTGGCGCACAGAATGTCTGTCGAGGCCCTACTGTGCGCAGGTGCTGGTGGCTGCCTGTACAACACGGAGCCCTGTCCGTGGACAGGAAACCACAGCCACAGAACTGGGGGTCCCCAGAGTGCCAGGCATTGCGTCCAAACACGGTGGTCCAGAGGTCACCGGGGAGGAGGGATGGCCACAGGGGTGGGGGACGCAGCATGTCCTCACAGGGTCTTGTGGAAGGGGATGGGGCCAGGCAGCCCATAGCAGGCGGGACGCCTGTGCCCTTCACTGGGGGATGTGACCCAGCCCACACCCCACTCTCTCCTGTCTGCCTTTCCCTGGGTCCAGTTGCTAAGCGGTGGTGTCTCAACCCCCAGCCTGGGCACTCAGGGGTACTTAACTCCCAGGATTCCAGAACCACAAGCTCCGTCTGAATTGGGGATGGTTGTGGGGACCAAGAGTCTCAGATTCCACAGATATGGGGTGCGTCCAGGAATCTGCATTTCTAACTAGTCCCCCGGGTGATGCTCGTGCTCCTGGCTCAGGGACCACGCTTTGAGGACTGCTGGCCCACAGCCTGCGTCCCGGACCAGGAACTGGCAAATTAGCAACAACAGACCAGATGCAGCCTGCCGCCTGTCTCTGTAAGGTGTTACCGGAACACCTCCGTGCCCGTCAGCTCACGAGCCGCACCTGTGTCTGTGCTACACTGTGACACCGGGCCACCACAACATACCGTCTGGCCTCCAAAGCCTAAAATATTTACCACCTGCCTCTTTACACAGCAGGTTGCTGACCCGGCTGTAGGCCCCACCCCCGCCTCCAGCATGACGCTGGCGCGCCTCTCCCCTGAAGTCCCCAACACGTCCTCTGCCACGTGACTTAGAACCTTCTGTTTCCCCTCCTATTGCCACCTGGACGCCTGGCCACGGCCACGGCCACGGCCACGGCCACGGCGCCCGCTTGAGCACACACCCCACTCCCGCCCGCACTCAAGAGCATCTCGACTCTCAACGCGGATTCTTTGTCCTCTGTGGAGCACTGCCCTCCTCACGCGGTCGCTCATTACTTCTCGCATCTTAAACAACAAAAAGCACAGCTTCTTGGATCCCCTTCCTTCTCCACCAACTGTCCTCCTTCCCTCCTTCCATTCACGGGAAGATTCCTCAAAAGAGCTGTCCTTTCTGGTCCGCAATTCTCCCTTCTGCCTCCGCCGCTCTGAGGAAGCTACTCTTGCCAAGGTCACATTCCTGTTGCTAAGTCTGATGGTGCCCACGGCTTGGGGGTGACGGCGGGGCTGCCCCCACCCTCCGGCTCCTGGGACGCACGCTTTCTTCCTGTCTCCCCGTTGCTGCTTCTCAGTCTCCTTGGCTGCCCCGTTCACCTCTGCGACCGTGAATCTCTTTTCTTTTGCATCACAAGAAGCGTCTCGTATTTCCACCTGTCTCCTGTTTCTGAATCGAGTGCTTACACCGGAACCCGTGCGACTGTACCTCCAGGTCCCAGCTTCCCCCCTGGACCCCAGACTCATCTATTCAACTGCCCTTTGGGCATCTCTATAGGGTGCGGAGCAAGTGTCTCAGATTCACTTGTCCCACGTGGAGCCCCTGGCCGCCGCTCCCCCGGCTCCCCCGTTATACAGGCATCTTCAGAAACATCCAGAATCCCATGCTTGCCCCAGTGGCCCCTACCACCTCCTCTCCGGTCCAGGCCACCACCTTCCCTCTTACAGTCCTCACAACAGCCTCCTGATGGGTCTCGGCTTCCACCTTTACGCCTCAAGGTCTACTTTACAGGAGCCAGAGTGATCCTACTAGAACATCAATCAGATGCCATTACTTTGCTCAAAACCTTCCAGTGGCTGCCCATTCTGTCGAGAGGGAAGGCCTGAAGTTCACCAGTGGCCTCGGTGTCTCATGAACCCACAGACGCTCCAACCTTCGGGCTTCCTTCTGCCGGAAGCTCTCTGACCCCCCCGTGAACCACCCAAGGCCCCCTCTCCAACCTCTGTCTCTTTGTACAAAGGTCACTTTTTTGCTGACTCTTCTTCGGACGCCTTGTCTTAAGTTGCAAACCCCATCTCCCCGTGTTCCTCTAATCCTCTCCTGGTCATTTTTCTCCTTAGCACTGTCACCTTCCAACATACCTTCTACTTCACCTAGTGTCCCAGTTGTGGGCTGTGTCTCCCTCCCCTTAAGACACCAGCTCCATGAATCTGTCTGCTGTGTTCACACCTGTGCCCGGGAAACACTCAAATATTTGTTGAATGAATGAATGAATGAATGAATGAATGAGTCTGACTCAGCCTGCTGAAGGCTCATCCAGGGAAAGCAGAGGGGAAGGGGCCAGGCGTCTGCATTAAGGGCAAACAGACTGCCCGCGGTGCTGGGTGGGCCTGGGGACCCTGGCCGCATGAGGGACAAGGGCAGTCTTCTCTGGAGGGTGCAATGCTCTGTCGGTCCCAGGTGTGGTACTCAGGGCAGCTACAGGGACAGGAAAAATATGGGCTCCACTCAGGGAGGTGCCCCTGAGTAGGCCGCCTGGCACACTCCTCTCTACCTCGCCTGGACTCCGAAGGTCAGGCTCCCCTTGGAGCCAGCGGCCAGCTCCCCGACCTGCAGCCAGGCACTGGCCACGCCCTCATGCCCACTTCACGAGAACGACAGGCCTCATTCCTCCTGGGGGGCTGGTGCCTTTGCCACCTCCTGGGGAGGGAGGGGGACCCGTGAGGTTTTCCCCTGCCCCCTGCCTTGCATTCGGCTGGCCTGCCCAGAGCCCTCCTCCTCGTTTGCAGCTGCCACAGTCCAGGTAGGAGAGACCGCGTCTGTCCCGCGGCCATCCCGAGGGGCCAGCGTCCCAGCAGGAGGCTGCTGATCCCAGGGATCACGGAGGAAGGGAGGCTGGGAGAAAGGCTTCAGAAGCCATTTGAGAGCCTACCTGGCCCAGGGTGCAGCCTGGAGGTCCGCAGTCTGGGCCCCTCCGTCCCCTGCACTTCCACTTGTTCTGGATGTGACCTTGAGCAAGCCGCCTGACTCATTCTCGGAGAAACTGAGGCATGAAACACTCACAAAGCCCTGCCTGTACTTTCTCACGGAAGCAGAGGGAAGGAGTGAAAACGCTTTGAGCTCAGGAGGGAAGAAAATGGGTAAGTCCCAGCTCTCAGACGGTATGGGAGGGGGGCTGACAACGACGGCAGGCCCCCCAAAGCCCAGGGCTCCATCTGTGGGCACTGCCTGTCTTCTCCTCAGCTTACTATTCTGCAAACTTTCAAACATCATTGAGGTTGTAAAGAATCAGCACAGCAAGGAACGCCCATATGCCCTACGTTCTATTCCCTGATTGTCTGTATTTTGTCTGGTTTGTACACCTGCTCTCTGTCCTCTCTCTCCCTCCTCTCCCTCCCTCGCTCTCTCACTCACAGGCAGGGCTCGCGCACAGTCACATGCGCACACACACACGGCCGCACATACTTTGGCCAATGGCGAGCAGTGAGGCCGTGTCAGCTCCAGCCTCAGCCACGGCAGACTTGCCTCCACCATCGCCACGGACGAACGCACCCCCTGGTCCCCCAGGACTGTCGCACGGAAGGTGAATGGAGCTGTGAGCCCTCCTGGGAGTATGTTCTACTGGCTTCAGCCTTCAGACCCATCCTCGTTACATGAAGTTACGACTCGTGAGTCACGGGAGGGACCTCCAGTTGGCGGAAAAAGCCTCCGCTCGTCTCACCGCCGTAGATTCTGGAGCGCAAGAAAACCGGGCAGTGGGAAACGTCATTTAGCACAAGCTCCTGAGCCCTGGGTCACAGTTCCTGACTCGAAGCCTCACCAGAGCCACCACACACGCTTCTATCCTCCTCCAGGGCTGGTCTGATGACACAATCCCGCCTTGTGGGTGACCCGAGGAGACCATTCCAGGTGTCAGGGAGGGAAGCAAGGTCCGGTTGGGCTCGGATCTGCTGTCTGACCTGGGGCAGCTCTTTCAACCTTCCTAAGTGTCAGTTTCTCCATCTGTGAAATGGGATAATGGGAGTTGAGGAGGACCTGACATGCTAACGGGTGGGGGTGCGCTGGGAGGGCCGCGGGCTGGGATCCACCTGTGCCTGGCCCTGGTGGACAGAAGGTGCCGGTCCAGGACCTGGGAGCCCCTGATCATACCTCCTTCCTCAAGGAGGTGTGCATCACGGGGCACAGATGTGCCCCTGCCTACTCCCAGGCGGTGATCTCATCTTCTTAGGGTCCTCAGATTTGCTACCACATCTGCTTTTCCCTCACCGCCTCTCTGCTTTGCCCGTGGGGGCTGCTCGTCTTTTCCCCAGAAAAAGACGAACCCCTTGTGGATGTGGCCAGCCACATGCAGAGATGATTCAGCGTCATAGTGGGACCTGTGTTTCTTGGGCCTTCTGTGGCTGCATCCCAATGTGGAAGCATCAAAGCTTCCAGAAGGCTTGTCCCCACCTAGTGGAGGATTTAAGAATTACAACACTGGGGGCCCCTGAGTGGCTCAGTGGATTAAACATCCAACCTCGGCTCAGGTCATGATCTCGCGGTTTGTGGGTTCGAACCCCATGTCGGGCTCTGTGCCGACAGCTCGGAGCCTGGAGCCTGCTTCGGATTCTGTGTCTCCCTCTCTCTCTGCCCCTCCCCTGCTCGCACTCTGTCTCTGTCTCTCTCTCAAAAATAAACTTAA
Organism: Panthera uncia; assembly: GCF_023721935.1. Taxonomy (NCBI): domain Eukaryota; kingdom Metazoa; phylum Chordata; class Mammalia; order Carnivora; family Felidae; genus Panthera; species Panthera uncia. The sequence goes on from NW_026057585.1 coordinate 100,885,553, forward strand.
AAACAAAAAGAATTCTAACACTGCATGAGTTCATCTATTGCCACGTGACCCGGGTTAGGGCTGGAAACAAAGAATTCTCACGTGGCTTTGGAAAGTCAGGGATAGGGGGTTGTCCCGGCCGGGTAGCTCTGGCCCAGGGTCTCTCCTGAGGTTGCGGTGAGGGTGTCCTCTGGGCTGGGGCTGGAGACGCTAGACGTTTCACACACAGGGGTGAGCAGGGGCCCCCTTCCCACCACCTGGGTCTCTCATGCCAAGGCAGCTGGCTTCCTCCAGAGGGAGGGGTGGAGAGAGAGAAGCTTCAATGTCTTTTATGCCAGAGGCTCAGGACTTTTGTTCTCTTGGCTGCAAAGGCCAGCCCTAATAAGGGGGCAGGGGCGAGGACCCGGAGGTCTGGCGCTGGTCATTACCGAGACACCAGCGATGGATGATTCCCCATGTTTACTCCTTCCCCATCTCCTGTGAGACCCCTGGACGTCGGCTCCGCCAGGGCAGGGAGCTCTGTCTCTTTTGTTCCCCGGTGGGTCCGAGTGCCCAGAGCAGCACCAGGCACACGCTGGGCGCTCGTGAACACTGCCCGAGGGGGAGAAGACAGGAGAGGTTCGTGCTGTTGGGGGTGGAGGACGTCGGGGGGCTCTTCCCAGAAGCCTCGGGGCTCGGGGCTGGGACTCAAGCTCCTGTCTGTCGAGCTCACCTTACTTTGCGTGTTGCTACTCCGTCCCTGGAAATCCTTCCTGCCAAAGCCCCGAAGAACCACTGTGACTATGACATAGCGTGAAACCACCGCCTTTTATGGGTCCAAAGCTGCAGCAGCCACGGCAGCCAGTGTGCACCCCACAAAGAGACAGGAAGAGGTGTAACTGCTCAAAACCACCAGATCCGGAAGGCTGCTTGCGTAACACACCCTTCCTCTCTCTCCCACAAGCGGGGTGCCGCGAGACGCAAGCCCACTCCTCCCCGTGAGCAGGGGTGGCGGGCAAGAGTGAGTCTGTCCGCGGAGGCACTGCCAGTCCGAGAGCACTCGGGGGATCGGCTCTGCCTGTGGGGCATCTTGGGCGCGAGCAGAGAGGCCCAGGGGCTGGAAGGATGGCCCAGGGGTCCGGTGGGGAGGCGGTCCGGGGATCCACAACCCGATTTCCAAGCAGTACCCCCAGGCCATGCTCAGCCTTGGATGGGGGGCAGGGAGAACAGTGAAAACACTACTGGGGGCAGGGGGCCCCGGCCAGGACCCCCTGCTCTTTGCCACAGAGAAACCTCCGTCTGTCCTCCAAGCTCCTGAGCCAGGAGTGGCATGGCCATCAGCCCACCTGACAGGAAGCACCGTGGATGTCACGTGTTCGGACAGCAGGAGACACAGAGGGACCAAGCTGCAGAGTCCCAGTGAGAATTTCTTAAAAAGACGACAGGCTAGAAACTGTTTTCAAAGCAACACTCGGGTGTCTGTCCCCTGATGACACACAGGCCACCCCAGCATGGGGCTCCGGCTACACTCTTGCAGGGAGAGGCCCCATTCATATCTCATTAGTGCCACGATGCAAAAAAAAAAAACAACCAAACAAAAAAAAAAACCCATCATGGCCCCAAACTTTCAACTTTCCCAGAACAACACTGAAACGCCTCTGCCCTCATGCAGCCCACCCAGATCCACACCCACCCGTCATGCACCTGCAGGCTGAGCGCCTCCCGACTGAAGCAGGAGCCCTGCTGTGGCCCCCAGTCACACCCAGGGGATGCACAGCGACCGACAGGGGTCCGCCGGGGTCAGGGGCCGAAGACCCCCAGTCTTGGGAACTGCCCCCCGCCCTCCCTGAGAGTAAGTGGAAGCTTGGACCACCCCTGGCGCCGAGGAGCACCACCCCCTCCATCCGGGTCGCACCAACCACAAGCGGGACGGGCCCTCACCTGGAGCCAGGGCAGAGGGGCCTCAGAGCTGCAGCTAGTCAGGGCAAGAAGTAGGATGCGAGCCCCCCAAGCTCCGTGCTCCGGAACCCTGTAACCGTGGCGTCCCCTCCGTCATTCATTCAGCAAAGCTTGGTGGCCCTCCTGCCCCACCTCGGGAAGCTGGCAGGCCCCTCCTGCCGCCTCCTTCTGGCCACCCCCGCCTCACCCTCCTACCGTGACCACACCCTGGCACAGAAGTGGAGAAGAGAAGCCGGTGGGGGAGGGAGGGAACACCGTCCCAGAGGCACTTGGCTTTTCCGGGCAGGGAGGAAGCCCCATGGGCAGCAGGGAACTCCCTGACCACCCCTGCCCTCCTCTCCCGCATGGGGGCCATGGGCTGCCTCTCCAAGACAGAGCCGCCAGGTGGGGAGTGCCTTCAGGATCCCCCCTATCTTGCCCCCCCGCTCCTGCTACCCTGCTGTTGGCCCTGTGCTCAGCTCTGCGGGAGACACGAGGGGTGGGGACCCGCTCATTTCTTTCTAAGGCAGGGACCCTCACTTCTTCTGCCTGTGAAACTACTTTCCTCTCAGAGACGGGAACTCCCCGGAGAGGGGTTCAGGAGAAGCAGATGGGCAGGGATCCCTCCAGGAGCTTGTGGGAGCGCCTGGCAGCTGGCGCTCCCTCTCCCCCAAGGGCAGGACAGAGGTGGCCCCACAGCGCTTCTGATCTCCAGGCAGCTCCTGTCTTGTTGCCCCAGGGATGAAAGCAGACGCCAGGCAGAACCGTGTCCCGTGTCCCAGTCAGACACCTCTGCTGGGTGCCAGCCTGCTCGGCCCCACCCGCCTGCCCTGGCTGTTGTCGCTGGGTTGTGGGGGGCCTGCGGTGTCCCCGTGCAGGCAGGACGCCTGTAGCTGCTCTGCTGTGACAGATGGCCACACGGGCTGTGCCTGGGTCCAGCAGGGACAGCTCTCCCGGCTGCAGCCAGCCCCGTGCGGGCACGGGGCCCCAGGGCAGTGGCCGGCCCGATTAACCCTGGATGTCAGGGGAGCGCTAAGCCCCACTCAGGGAGCTGGGGTGCCCACCTCCCTCGAGCACAAACCCCATTCGGCAAACAGGATCCCTGAAACACCCCAGGTACCTGTTCCTGAGACAAGACCATTTTCGTGCGTATGAGGTGGAAGGCACGGGACCACAGGGCCGACCAGGAAGTGGGTGGCAGCTCATGTGGGAGGGTTCCTGGCGAGCCAGGGGCCCCCGAGGCGCTGGGGTGGGGCCTCCGCTCCCGGGCGGACACCCCAACCTTCCTGGCTGGCAGCACAGCCGCCTCTCCGGGGGAGGGGGCAGGGGATGAGAAGGGGAAGGACACTGGGCGTGTCCCCTCCCTCCAGAACAGGAGCGGACCCTGGCAGGCAAGCCGTGGGCCCCTTTCCCGGAGGGGGAGAGGGACACACATGCAGCTCCCGGCTGGTCCTGGTGACGTCACAGAGTTCCGCTTCTCGGTGCCAGCTTTGTACGAGGGCTGGGCTGCACGACTTCCACCTGTTTCCCCTTATCTGGTCATCCCTACAGCCCTCAGAGGGTACTGCTGCCCTCCTCATTCTACAGATGATGACACTGAGGGTCAAAGGTCAGGCCCATGGCTGGGATTCAGACCCAGCTCCCAAGCTGTGCTCTGAGCTCTGCACGGCTCTGCCTCGCCCATTTCCCATCCCAGTGGTCCCAACACGGTGCCAGGGCACAGCAGGTGCAAGCAAAGTATGTGCAGGTGGGGCAGCCCCGGGGGGAGGACAGGTGGAGGGGACTGTTTTTCCCCATAGCCTCTCCCTGCTCTGCCCTTCCTTCCCGGGGAGGCCCCTCAGCTGGGGGAGAGCGAGGCCAAGGGAGGATCCGGACGGAGCATCCCCTCTGCCCCTGTGCCGGCCAGGGGCCTCTGCCCCTGTGCTGTGCCACCACAGCCCTGGCCGTCCCCTTCCCCACGGTTCCGGGGAGTAGAGCGGGCTCCTCTTCCCCCAGGGGTGGGCACAGGGAGTCGGCCAGCTCAGCCCCTGTGCCTCAGATTAGGGGTGGCGCTATGTGTCCCCAGCAGGGTTAAGACACGGATGGAGTGACAGGGAAAAGAGGTAAGAGAAGTGAACGGTTTGGGGCGCTCAGCTCTCCCAAGTGATGGGAGGTGAACAGGAGGCAGAAGAGAGGAGAGCAAATGGGACAATGGAAAAGAGAGACCATGAGGCAGTGGGGGAGGGGAGCCCCTCTGGACCGCACCCCAGGCTCTCCCCGCCGCCCTGTAACCCCCACAGGCCGGAGCGCTTTATAGATGAGAAAGCCAAGGCTCACTATACGAAATCGTATCCCAGGGCACTCAGTCGTCAGTGGCAGAGCTGGGATGGGAACCAGGAGGGTGTGACTCTGGACCGGGGCTCTTTCCTCTTGCTGGTCTGAAGCGCCCCCTCGGGCCTGACTCGGGACCCCGCCAGTGCCCGCCAGCCCCGTGACCCTGTGCCCTGAGAAGGCAGGCTTAATTCAGTGCTATCACAGACCTCCAGGAAGCAGGCAAAAGTCGAACATTTCACATGACCATCTGCAGCCCTCACACCCCAGCATCATCCCTGGCCCTTACATGTCTATTGCATCCACTGACTCTTTGTAAACAGTTACCTTAGACCAGGAGGGCTGGCAAGTGTGCAAACGCGGGGCAGCAAAGTTGGAGATACCCCACAGGAGGGGCTCCTCTCTGGCACTGATGAGTCTGAGCCCCACGTTCAGGCTGCATCAATAAACATGGCGGCAGGGTTGCTGGCCCAGTCGCCACTCCTGAATTATCTCCCAGCTACTGTGGCCTGGGACGCTGTCTACGGCAGAGTCCTGGTGGGTGGGGCTTCCAGGAAAGTTTCGCTTTCCTGATGGAAAGGGAGTCTTCCGGTACATTCCTCCTAATGGAGGAGGCTGCTGACCACGTTCTACCTCCATTTTCAGCAGAAGGAGTAATGCTGGGAGTTCGGGGCGGGGGTGTCTCAGAGAGGGTCAGGGTCCAGGAGGTGGTGCCACAAAGGCCCGAGTGGGGCGATGTGCAGTGAGCAGAGTCTACTGCTGTCTCCCACGACTCGGCCAGAGAACAAGATCGTGTCCCAGACTGGTCTTGAGACCACCCCCAAACATCTTCCTGCTAGGTGGGGAACCTCACAGTGGTTCTGGATATTTCCACAATTTAAGAAGCAAGTACTGCCTTGATGTAACTCGTGTTCCTCCGGCTGAGATCCGGTGGGGGGTGCGGCGGGGAGGGGGCGTGTTCCCCGGGTGGGCGTATGTAGCCAGAGAACTGGTCTCACACGTGCTAGGCTCCCCCAGGGTGAGGGGCAGAGGCCCAGGTCCAGGGCGCTGGAGACACCGCTTCCCTCTGCAAGATTCCCTCGCAGGCAGATCTCGAAAATCACCCAGATGAGTCCCCTGGGGACAGATGAGTCCCCCCAGGATAACCGAAATGATGAAAAAGGTCCTTTTTATGTTGATTTGAAATCCCTGTCCTTGTAACTACACCCGCTAGGCCCACTTCTGCTCTCCAGAGGCAAATCCTGTCTCTACGTCTCATGGCGCTCCTATCCATCTCGCAGACATCCTCACACATCCCGCGCCGCTCCCCTGCCGCGTCTTTCAATGTTTCCCCCCGAGGTTTCCGACTTAAATTTCATTTGGGCCAACGGCACGCGATGCGCATTGCTTCTCTGTCACACGGAACCCTTACAGAACCGTAAAGGTGGCTGGGAGACTCCGTCATGCTGTGGAGGACACTGGGCCCGAGTCAGCTGGCCGCTAAGTGCAGGGGCAGAGATTTGACGCTTGAGGGGCTGACTTCAGAGCCTGGGCACATAATTAGCCACCCCTGGGTACGGCCTCTTTCTGGAACATCAACACTGAGGTCACATCCTCCAGTCTGCTGTTGGCGGAGGTTCTCTGGAAAATGACAAGGCACCCAGAGCCAGGAACAGTATCTCAGGCCTTGGTCAGCAGTCAGGGAGGGAGGGGGTCTCCTTCCTTGCTCTGGGACAGGGTTTGGCAAGGGCCTGGGGGCCCAATCCAGCCTATCACCTGTGTTTGCGTGGCCTGTGAGCGAAGAGTGGCTTTTAAGTGGTTGGAAGAAAAACAAAAGAAGACTATTCCGTGGGAATGAAAATTACATAAACTTCAAGTTTCAGCATCCATAAATAAAGTTTTATTGGCACAGGGCCATGTTCATTTGTTGTGCTGTTCTGCTCTGGCTGCCATAACAAAATGCCACAGACTGGGGGAGCTTCAGCAACAGACACGGATTTCTCACAGTTCTGGAAGCTGGAAGTTCAAGATCAAGGTGCCGGCAGACTCAGTGTCTGGTGAGGGCCCGAGTCCTAGTTCACAGTCGGGCTGTGTCCTCAAATGGCAGACAGCGAGCCTGCTGGGGTCTCATCATCTTCTTACAAGGGCACCAATCCCATCAGGGGGCCCCGGGCTCACGACCTCGTCAAATCCTAATCACTTCCCAAAGGCCCCGCCTCCAAACACTATTGCACTGGGGGTCAGCACATGTGAATTTGGAGCTGGGGGGAGGGTGGTGGCGGGGGGGTGGGGGGTGGGTGTCACATTCAGACCACAGCACTTAGTCACATATTGTTCCCGACTGTGTTCATGCTACATGGCAGGGCCGGGGGGTTTCGACAGCGACCGCATTACCTGCACACCAGAAACATTTGCTCTCTAGTCCTTCGTACAAGAGGTTTGCAGAGCCCTGACCCAGGACGACACTGCTCATCACCACACCTCATTAGACAGCCTGGCCTCCCTCCTGCAGAAACGAACCCCCCACCAGCTGCCTGCTTCACATGAGCCTCCCCGTCCCACACCCCTCTCCGCCCTGTGCCCACACTTGCTTCTGGACCCAGGTCTGGGTCTTTACCTCTCTCTGTGTGGTGCTCAGCGCTGAGCCACAAGCATGCTCTTGGACTCTGTTATTTGTCTCTCGCATTTGGGGGCATGGTAGGGGGTTTGGTGTCTTTCAAGCCAACCCTGGGAGTCGGCTGGGGGTTTTCGTCTCATGAGATCACAATCTCCCCTCTGGGGATTGGACACGCTAATCCACGCTAAGAACCCCTATCCAGAAGGCAGACCCGTTTCAGGGGCGGTGTGACCTCTAGGGTTCTGCTCATCCTCGTCCAAAACCTCACCACGAAGAGGCGAGCAACATCAGGGGGAGCCCTTGTTGACGCGGGGGGCCACGTGTCCCCACGCGGCGAGTTATTGCTGGCACGTGCTCAGTAATGCCATCACCATCCCGCCTACACTCCCCACCTGTCACGCCATGTGGGAGAGGTCCCCCGGAGCCTTCGCAGCAATGCGAGCCTTCACGGTTGAAAAGCTCCCTGCATTTCTTTCCTGGGGGATGCCTCCCCAGGGAACATGCCGTGCAGCTTTCCCAAGCATTCAGGACAAGGCCAAGTCAAAACACCTGATTGAATTCAGGACTTGGCTCTGTGGTCTGTTGAAAGGATCCTCTCCCCAGAAGGCCCCAGAATGGGTGGACGCAGGGCCACAGGCCTAGCTCGAAGTTTGAAAGGGCTCCATGATGACTCACGGAAGCCAGAGGGACAGTCCAGACAACGTTGCAGGGAAAGGGAAGCCCCAAGAGCGAGGTCCCTCCTGGCTCTGCCCAGCAGGGTTCTACCTGCTCCTTCTCCGATGCCTGGGGAACAGAGCAGGGAGGGAGGCCAGCAGGTGGGCGTGGGGACCCTGCCTGGCCCTTGGGGGTCAGCGGGACAGCTGTAGCTGTCCATAGGTGGTGGCACATATGCTCTCCCTTCACAGGGGCGTGCCGGGGGGCAGGGGTCTGAGTCTAGTTGTGTGGCTCAAGTATCCCTGCCCCAAAGATGTTCCTGATGCAAGAGAAACCTAATTATTGCAGAATCTTCTTTTCTTTGTTCGCCCCCAGCAACACGTGTAAAGCTCCAATCAACATCAGCACAGACACAGCCCCAAACCGAACCCTGTCACCAATGGTTGTCTTTAGGTGGACAGGATGCTTGCCTAGGATGCTTAGGCATATGATGAAAAACATCTAGGGCGGGAGACCTGCCAAGATTGGGCGGGTAAGGGCCAGTGCGTCAATATTTTAGGCTTTGTGGGCCAGGTGGTCTCGGCAGCAAGGCTGTGCGAAAGCCAGCAGAGACAGTGTGTGACTGGATGGGGGTGGCTGTGTTCTAATAAAACTTTATTTACAGAAGCAGGTGGTGGGCTGGAGTGGGTCCTTGTAGTTTGTAAAACCCTGATCAATGACATAAAAAAAATAAAGGCGACGTCCACCATGAGATCAAGACAAATGTGTGGGCCCTCGTGAGGTCCACAGCATCTGCTTCGCAGGGGGCTGGGGCCTGTCCTGTGTGAACATTCTGCCAGGAAGGTCAGAGGTGACCCCACACTGCCTGCTGGCCGCACCCTGGCCTGCTGCTTGGCGGGGGTGCAGGGCTGGAGGGGAGGACGTACGGGGGCCCTGTGCGCCCCGAGTAATTATCCTGCTCTTACTTTGCTAGTAATTCTGATCTATCATCGGATTGCAGGCCTGATTAATCTGTTCCGGAATAAGCATGCAAAGCCGTCCTCCTGGCCGCTCTCTGCGATGCCGCTCGCTGGGGACAGCTGGCCGAGGGACACAGGCTGCTGCCTCCGATGCCGTACTATTTTTGGTTACTCTTTTTGCTTCATTTATTTTTGATGTGAGTTGCTCATACAGGCTGTACGTTCTCTTTCTCGCTCCTGCACCGAAATGAAATAAGCATAGTATTTTTAAACCCTGCTTGTGATGCTCCTGATTAGTGCGGAGGAGCGATGCACCTGGAGAGCGTCCTCCGCCGCGAGGCCACCTGCCCTCTCACGCCGGCAGAGCCTCTACCTGATGAAAACAAAAGCACAGAGATGCTACACCTCACTCTCCTGGACACGGTGACCTGCGCAGTCCCGGAGAAAAGGCTGGGCCTTCAAGGTCCTGCCCTGAAGTTGGACTTCGAATGGATGGGGTACAACGTGTCCTCTTAGTGGGGTGGATAGAGGAAGCGCCACTGGGGCGCCTGGGGGGCTCCCTCGGTTGGGTGTCCCACTCTTGATTTCTGCCCACTGGACATCCAGGTGAGAGGCTGGTGGTGTCCTCTCCTGCTCCTCAGTCCCTGGCCGGAGCGGTTTCTTCTCTTGTACCGCAGGGCCTTTGCAGGTGCTGTCTCTCTGCCTGGCACGCTCTTCCTTTGTGTCCCTGCTCAAACGTCACATCTCTAGAGGCAGTGTCCTGGAGCGCTCTCTCCAAAGTGACCCGTCTGTCACATGTCAGCGCATGCCTCTCCTTCGGAGCTCGTGATTGCTCACCTGGCTGTCTCCCAACTTGATGGCGAGCCCCCCGTGGCGGGACCGGGGCTGCCTCGTTCCCCGTGGAGACCCTCCTGCCAGGACAGGCTGAACGCACGAGGCATGTCCTGCTGCTCCGATCGGGCGGTGCTTTCCTTTTAGTTAACACAGACTCCCCGCGAGGCCAAACCGAGCAGGGTGGTGAGTGGTGGGGTGAGAGCACATCGTCTTCCAGCTGCTCCTCCGAGGGGCCGCCCGGTGCCACAGTGCAGCCTGCACGGGCCCTGGTCAGCATTTCGGGCTGTAGCCGGACTCGAGTCTCCACCAGGTCTGGACCCCCAGCAGGACGATGCTGGGTTCCTGAAGCGTGCGGAGAGCCGGGCGCCTCAGGGGCACGCGTGCACGGGCGTGAAGACACACGTATACACACGCGCACACACATCCGCATCACCTCTGCCCCCTGAGCCTGTATCACCTCCATCACCTCCCCAACTCTGTCACCTCCACCCGCACCCCAGGCTGCTCCTCTTCCTCCAAGCACTCTTGCTTCCAGTGTTCTACTCGTGGAGCCTTTCCCCTGAACGACCCTCCAGGACGCTTCTTTGCCCCTCCCCCCCCACCCCCACCCCGCGAGCTTCAGCTCTGGCCGCCACCATGAGCCCCATGGCTAGCCGTGCCTCCATGTCACCCCTCTGCCCCGAGCAGAGGTTCCTACTCCCAGCTCTGTGGGCTCTGTCCACATGAGCGTCCCTTGGAACATTCCCTCTCTTGCCCATTTCCACCACTGGCCTTGGGAGTGCCTGTCTGGACTATGGTCATTCCCCTGTCACCAGAGTCCCGTTCCTGCTGCCCACCCAGGGATCTATCACATCATGCCTTTCCCTAAAGGCCTCAATGGCTGCCCAGGGCCTTCTCTGTCAGGTCCAAGCACCTCAGCTTTGCATGCTGAACCACTCACGGCCAGCCCTGCCTACTTTTCCAGTCTTCTCTCTCCTCTCTGAACCTCCTGCACCCCTGACCTTGGGCCCACCTGTCTGTACCTCTTTTCTGGCACACCTGACCTTGGGGCCAACTGCTTGCCTCTTCCCTCATGCCCCTGTGCCCATGGCAGTCCCGTCCTTGTTCTTGCTGTTGCCTCGGGGGACCGCTACATCTCCCCATCTGCCGGGGCCTTCACCAGCCTCAGGGTCCAACGGTAGGTCCCCAGGCCTAGACGGGTCACCCCGCAGGATTTTCAGGGTTACCCTGGGGGTGGGAAACGGTGGGGAGGCAGCTTGCACTTTCCATTTCTAACTCCTGTACCATCTGCGTCCTCTTAGAGACCTACCTAGAGTCACACAACTCTAAGAGGCAAAGAGCTAGGACGGGTCTGCCTAACTGCAAAGCCAACACTCTGAATTACAACCTTATGCCATTTTGCCCCCAAATCCACGATGATTTCTGGAGAACGCTCCCTATAGTTTTCTCGTCTAAGTCTTCAACACTTGAATGCCAGCCCTGCCCCTGGGCACCCCCTCCCCAATAAGCGCCCTCTGCCCCGGAGCCTAAATCCAACAAGGGGATATATATATATGGGGCTGATGCCCCAAGGCTTCCCCATCTCTTATATTCACCAGAGCAGGGGCAGGAGGGACTCCTCAGCTCGCCCTTGAGAACATGAGTAGCCTGCCTGTGACCTAGGGGATGGGGTGACTGGAACACCCCCGAATCTCCAGAAGGCAAGCAAGGGCTCATCCCACATCCCCTAAGGCAGAGACAGTCAAAGTCTGCATGTCCTGATCACACTTGAGATTAAAAAAAAATGTTTTTTAAACGTTTATTTATTCTTGAAAGAGAGAGAGAGCAAGCAGGGTAGGGGCAGAGAGAAAGGGAGACACGGAATCTGAAGCAGACTCCAGGCTCTGAGCTGTCAGCACAGAGCCCGACGCGGGGCTCGAACTCATGGACCGTAAGATCATGACCTGAGCCAAAGTTGGACACTCATCCAACTGAGCGACCCAGGTGCCCCTTGAGATAGTTCTTGAATCCAACATCTACCTACTTCTTTTCTAGTTATCTCCAAACTATGACAAGTAATGCTGGATTTCTCTTTATTGCAGGGGCAGCAAAATTCATTTCAAAATAAGCTTATTTAAAAAAAAAAAAAGCTTAAGGGAAAAATATAAATGCAGAAACGGGCCTGAAAGTGTGCACGTATATAACCCAAATCCTGAGATGGCTGGCCAGTGGCTGAAGCGTGGGAAATCTTGCCAAAGAGAGACAGACAGAGAGCCGAGTGCGAGAGAGTGTCTCTGACATCCCGGCAAAATCTCATCCCAGCAGTCCCAGGAGAGGGCGTGTGGACTCCACAGCAGAAGCCCAGGGCGAGTGTGAGTTCCAGGACATCGTGCGGTTCTCGCTTCCCTTTGAAACTAATTTTACATCCCCTTTTGGGAAACTGTGTCAGGGGTTTCTCATCTTACAGGAAGTTTATCAAGAGAATCTAGGGAGAGACCAGAACACCACCCCCCCCCCCCGCCCCCTGCACCGCCCCGGCGGACGGCGTGTTCCAGGCCAGCCCTGGTGAGAAGCTCGGGGAGGGGGGTGTAGGCACGGGAAGCAGAAAGCAGATCTGAAGGGGTGTGTGCATGTGCGTGCACACACACACTCACACGTACATGCACACACATGGGCCCACGCCACCCAGTAGCCAAGTGGCCCGTAGCCTGCTGGTGCTTGGGTACCCAGAGATGCCGGGAAAAGGCCTCGCCTTCCAGAGGCCAGACACTCCACCCCGCGCAGACCAGACGGGTAGTGCTGACCTTCCCACGTGTAGAAGGCACTGATGTCCCAGGCCACCCCGTGGGCAGCCTCCTTCTGCTCTAAAAAGCAGATGCCAACGGGGAAGGTAAAGACCGAGGGCCCAGGGTCCCCACAGGGGTGTGGGGTGGCCAGAAGGACTTGAGAAGCACACGATGCCACCTAGACCCTCGGGCTCGTCTTCAGGGGAAGTGCACATTCAGCCACGGCGCATTTCAAACAGACTCAGCGTGTCCCACACTTCTGGAGGGAGGCAGAGGGGGGTTGGATGTGCTCCTACCTCCCTGGGGATGAAGCACACCCAGGGGCGCTGTTGCTTTCTTCCTTCTGGGCCCTGGCCAAGGCCAATTTCCTGTCTCTACAGCTCCAGCTGCACCCGCTCCCAGAGGAATGGCAGGGCTGCCCCAGTGCCTCCCTCGGGGAAGCCAGACCATGATCGAGGCCACAGGCATCTCCCCACGAGGCAGCCCAAGGCCTGAGTTCCCAAGGGGCAGCCCCTCCTGGGTGGGAGTGACACGCAGCGTGAGATCATGGGGCTGGGCAAGGAGGGTTCTCACCAATTCTGGTGTCAGGACCAGCCGATCTGGTCCTTCCGAGAGGAGAGGCTCTTAAAGATTATGCACGGGGAACACGGGAGATCTGTCCCTGGTGCTGGCAGTCCTGCAAGGGGTGGGGGCGGCGGGGGGTGCAGCTTCCTACAGCAGGACCAGACTAGGGGGTCATTTCCCTTGCAAAACCCAAGCCCTGCCCTTCACGCCAAGTAGAAAGCCTGCAGGTCTCAATGGCTCCCCTCCAGGATTCCCTCCTCACCGGTGCTAGAGTGGGGATCCGGGGTGAGGCAGCGGCCCCCTTGGGGGTGGCCGGGCAACCCACAGGCTGCACCGAGCTAAGGACACCCTATGGCCATCACGGCCGTAGCATCTCCAGCCCCTCTCGGCCGCGGCTGCAGCTGCAGGGTTGCGAGGACCTGGCTGGCGCGACCACCTCTCAGCAGGGTAATCAATGAATCAAGGGGCTGCTCAAGGTGGGGAGGGGCCCAGAGGCCCCCCCCCCCCCCGCCCCGTCCCCTGCGATGGCAAGAGTAACGGTGTTGCACAGTGTCCTTGGGAGGGCCTGGCTTCCCCCTCTCTTTGGGGGGCATCCATGATAAGAGACCATAAAGAAAACATCTCTCACAAACGGCTCAAGTCCTAACTGAGCGGAGGCAGGAAAACAGAGTTCCAGGAACGGGAAGGAAACAGGCAATTCTGCCCGCGGTTACAGCCATGAGCACTGATTACTGCGTCTCAGAGCCTGACTCAGCAGTCAGAGCAGCTGACACAGGAGGGAGCCGAGGTGGCATCCACCGATGGATGGAGCTGCTCCAAGCTTCACGGCACAGGGGTGCGTTTTAACCGCTTACACCCCAGGACGGGAGGAGGAGGGACCCCAGCTTCCTGGTGTTCCCAGATGGGCAATTTCACAGTCTGTCCACATGAAGTGGCCACGCTGGCATTGTCTTGTGTTCCCAAGCAGTCCCTGGGCACCTGGCCCTCCCCCAGGTGGGGCTGAGGTCTCTTCCCCTCTGGAGCCCTGCAGGAAGCCACCCCCTGTGCAGCCTGCTTGGGGAGCAGCGGCTGTTGCCATCTTGCTCACTGATGTGAGTTTCTGCAGCAACATCGGAGGTGGGGAGGCTGGTCCTGGGCTGTGCGGACCGGAGCCACCTACTCTAGGCCAGCCCCGCACTGGGACACTCTGGCCATCGTGTCCAGCCAGTCCCCCTCCCTTGTGCTTAGCACAGTGCCCGGCGCAGCTCCAGGCTGGCTGTCTGCACCGACCGTGTGCCGATGTGACACACAGTGGGGGTGGGATCCCTGGAAGGTAGCTCTTAACCTCACTCTCAGGTGCATCTCGATAGTGACCCTTGGAAGTTGGGGGCCAGATCCTGGTTCCAGCTGCAGAGGGGAAGCAGGATCCTGAGAAGCAGAATTCTGGCTGAGCAGCATGTCTGACAGATCCAGGGCCCCCTCACAGGCTGGCATCCTGAAAAGGGGGTTTACCTGAGTGCCTCCCATCCACCGTCAATGAGACACAGGGCCCTGTCTTACCTGCTCACCTTGTCACCCTCAGGTCAGCTCTGGAAGGAGGGCCTGGGCTTCCCACAGCCTCTCCGGGCTGCTGAGCCAAACCTGATTGGCGGGGGGGGGGGGGGGGGGGGGGGGGGGGGGCCGGCTCCCACAGCGCCGGGGGGGGGGGGGGGGGGGGCCCCCACGTCGCTCCCAGGGCCCCCCCTCCTCGGGGGTGAACGGG